>NC_035446.2:15649466-15864404 GCF_002127325.2 Helianthus annuus | reverse complement strand
ATCTAATCGGTTAGCACAAGGACTCTCGGGTTTGGAACTTTGGATCGGCACACACACACACCTCACCAACCGGTTAGTATTTCTTGTTGGATATTGTTGAATGCATAAGTGTCAAATATGTTCATGATGTGTTTGTGCTTGAATAAATGTATGATGAGATTATGTGACAATATGTTAAGTTGTTAAGTTTTACATAATGTTTTGAAAAAGAAATCGGTTCATGGTATGACAAAAAGGTGAATGATGATATTGGTTGCATTTGGGTTTGATCCGAAAAGTTTGGGTGTTTATACTAAGAAAAATCGGCTAATAAATATGGTTGTCAAGTAGGATGCATGCTAGAAAATTGTATCTTGATGGTTGTTCATGATTTTGGGTGAATAAGTGTTGTTTATGTTATGAAGAACTTGAATATATGCTTTGAATATGTGAAGAACACTTTGAATGATAGTTAAGAATGTGAAAACCCTTGTGATTTTGATCCATCTTTGACTAGTAACCTGATTAGGAAAACTGTTAGTGGAATGCTATTGGTAGTTTCCGGATTTGGGCCTGATTATACTGTACCATTAATCTGACCATCTGCATCAACACGTGAACTTGAAAACGACTGCTACCGACTCGCAATCACGCAGTTGCGACTCGCAACCACAGCGTGATGACTCGAGACCACGCGGTTGCGACTCGCAACCATAGCAGGACAAGCCGAAACCACAGGTTACGAGTCCCGTTGCGACTCGAGACCTCAGCATGATGAACCGAGACTACGGTTGCGACACCGGTTGCGACTCGCAACCATCCATAATCAACACACAGCATGACTCGAGACCATGCTTGCGAGTCCGGTTGCGACTCGAGACCACACTTTTTGGGCCTTAGTTAATGGGCCAGACTGATGGGCTTCTGTGTTAACTGCTTTTACGTGTTTGGGCCTAAGTAGTTGGGCTGAACTTGTGAACCGTATGTGCTACTGTTGACCGTTAACTGTTACTGCTAAACGTGCTTGCCAAACATGTTGAACATTTGTGCACTACTTGGTTCGAATCTGATTATACGTGATATCCGTGTTAGGACGTTATTGACTACTTGCGACTTGATTGACTTTCTGTGTTTGACTGCCGAGCAAACCAAGGTGAGTTCACACCCTTTACAAAGCATGGGATTCCCTGGGTTGGGAACGGGGTTAAGGAACGTGGTTCCTCGTCTACCTTGGGTAGGACGTCAGTGGTTCAGGAATGTGATTCCTCGTCCGGATGGACGGATAAACGTACTAGACTAAAACTCTATCACGAAGTCCCTCCTTTTTGTATCGACTAATCGCCGGGCCAATGGCGAGCGGGTCATTAGTTAGATAGCGCTATTTAGGTCTGACAAGCCTCACACCGTGCCGCAGAGGACGGGCGTGAACTAATGGATCTGGGGCACGTCAATGATGATAGACATTGATGTTTTCAGGGCACATAAACATGACTACAGTCAGCAATCGATACGGTAACGAGTCTAGTATACACATGGGGTAGCCCCCACGGCTGGAGAGCCAGATGATGTACATGGGGTAGCCCCCACGGCCGAAATGCCTGATAACTACATGGGGTAGCCCCCACGGCCGGAGTGCCGGAGTAACTGGGAACGAACTGGTCACGTTTTTAAACTATGGGGTAACCCCCACGGCAGGATGCCAGATAAAGTAAACTGTTTTCGAAACAACTAAAACGAACGCCCACCCGTGAACTCACTCAACTAGTTGTTGACTCGTTACTACATGCTTTGCAGGACCATAGGTACTCAGTGGGAGCTTGCATGGAGGAGGATCGTTGTGGGACAGGGATTGCTACAAGACTATGTTAAACTTGAAACTTTTGGAACTTATGTTATAACTTTAAACTTATGCTTCCGCTTGCAACTTAACTTGTTTGTTTTGAAACACCAATTGTGATGGTTAAACTTTTATAACTACTTATATGCTTGTTCAGTATGATTGGTGGCTGGATCCTGGTCAGTCACGCCTCCAAGCGGTAGTACTCCGCAGGTGGGATTTTGGGGGTGTGACAGACTGGTCCGATAATGCGGATTTGTACGAACACTCTAGCCTTAGACAGAAAACTCAGGGTACAGGCATTCACTCTTCCAGTTTGCACGTGTTCACATTATTTAGACTCAAACTTTGACGAGATTTTGAAAACTCGAAAGGCACAAAGCCAAAGATGAATCAGACTGGAAGGGTTCAAAACCTTATAATAGAAGGTTCAAAACCTAGTAATCAATCATCTAAGGATAGATGATTAATTTTCGAAGCAGATTCGTTATTGTGTTCTCGTTGTGGTTATCACCTAAGGATAGGTGATGGTATTGTTTTAAAATCTAAACACAAGTAAACTTGTGTTAGGGTCCTAAAGTTATAGTCTAGGTCAAAGCATTACTAATAACCTAATTCCCTATAACCATTGGCTCTGATACCAACTTTTCTGTCACACCCCGACCACGTTAAAACAACAAACCGTGGCGGAAACGTCGGGGAGTGTTGCAACAGAATTATTATTTCACAACCATGGTAACCAAATGTTTTGTTTTATTGAATTATTATGTAATGTACATTGTCTTTAAAACAAACAAACTACATATTGTTTATTGCTGTTTTTAGATCACTAAGGCCTCGTCCAGGTCCTATGTGACGCAAACTTCCTAGCAAGCAACATCAAGCAATATCTCCTGAAACATATGTAAAAAAATAAAGTCAGCAAAGAAATGCTGGCGAGTACATAGGTTTTGTGGGAGTATTGGATTCATGACTCGTTTATATGTTGCAGTACCTCGTTAGACTACAAGAGTCAAAAATACAAACCTCGTTTTGAAAAGTGTATTGCAACATAATTAACCAACTCAAATCAAATTGGTTATAGTTTATAAAATCTCGTAGCCATGAGTCTTAACCCAAAAACATTTGTTTTAGTAAAATAATTTGGAAACATCTCGTAAAAGCTCGTTAATAAAACTCGTATGGTTTATATCGTTTCGAAAACCTCGTTGTGTGATATCATTTCAAATCGTTTTCCCAAGTGCACTAAATAATGACACGCAATGTAATATGATAGAATCACTTATATATAAGAAGTACCAGCGGCGTATCTACCATGATTCTAGCATACTACACTCGTTCCATTATCTAATCACTACCCAAAGCCAATCGTTTAATTCGTTTATCTCGTTTCAAATCGTGTATCTCGTTTCAAATCGTTTAACTCGACCCAAAATCGTATTCGTTTTAATAGTGAAAAATACTTTTGGTCGTCTCGTTAACAACATTCAAACCTTCGTGACTCGTTTAACTCGTTTCTCGTTTCGTATTAACAAACCACCAAAGGGTAAGTTAACAATCATCAGGTTCGGTCGTTACCTACATAACCCCCACACATAACCATGGGTGTAGTCTGATAACGGGATTTGTCAGATCCTGTGGTACCATAACCTAATACTGGTCGGCTTGATCAGAGCTAATGAATGTCATTCGTTATGTAATTACAACCAACAAGTCTTGTTCACCTTATTGAAATCGTTATTAGTTTTGTATAAACCATCTTAATCGTTTTTGAAATCATCGTTTAAACCTTAAAAATCGTTTTGTACATATGATTCACCCCAAAACAATTGAAAACAGTAAAATAGGGGAACTATGTACTCACTTGAGATTGTAGGGTATCCTTGATTTTGTGAACTATCGATGCACGGGCAATCAAGGAATCAAGTGGTACCTAGTATCAGATTGCAAGATAAATAAATCGACACCTAAATCGGGAGATAGGATAGAATGAGGTTCTATAAATCAAATTAGTAATTAAACTCATATGATTTAATAGTCCCAACATTCTGATTGAAAGGCCTACCTAAGTGCTTTTGACCCGTTTCGACCCATTATGGTAACATAATCCACTATAATGCGTCGTTAGCGTATAACTATGTTCGGACGGTAATCTTTGTGCTATGCCAAGTCTTACATGCCCAATTATCCCTAAACATGTTAGTAAATCAGATTACAAGTCAAAAATATGTTCACATAGTCAAATTACGGATTTTAGCTTCAAAAGGGCATTTTGGTCATTTCCTATGGGCATACAAGCTAACTAGCAAATGATTAACCGATCCTACGTGATCATAAGGTATAACCTCAGTGGTTATCCCCTATGCATTTATGATCACTAACTAAGCTTGGTCGGATCCAAAGATCGACCAAACGGGTCGGGTTCGGAAGTATAAGCGGTTGTTTAGTCCGCTTATCTTACGACCCTAAACAAGCACAAACTAATAGTGTCGAGTTAGACATGTCAAAACATGTCTAACCTACTGATTTGGTATCAAAACAAAGTGTTTTGATACCCTAAAGTAGTTCCGTTGCAAAATGCGTGCTAAAACGCATTTTGACCGAAACTTTGACTCGACACTACAACAGATAACGTGGTAATCAGCGGTTATAATCACGAAGGATTATAACTATCGTGATTACAATCACGTGTCAAAGTTCAATTGAACTTTGACTTGACCAATTGATGGTCAAAACCGAAAGTCAAACTGTTGGCCAAACTGTTTGACTTTCTGCACTACATAAGGAAAAAGCAAGAAAAAGAATGAAAGAAGCTCACTTAAGGTCCTTGCTATCTTTTCTACAAGAAGACAAAGTCCCAAATGCTTGAGAGAGAGCTCCAAAGCAGATGTGAAGAGAGGAATGAGTGAATGAGCAAAGAAATGAGTTGATGGAGCATGGTATTTATAGTTGGACATGAAGAACAAGATCACTCCAAGTGTTTTTCTTAGCCATTAAGCATGAAATCACAACCATACATTTGTTAGGAGCAGGTGCAAAGCCTTGGAGAGGTGGTAACTTGGTTACCACACAAAGAAATTGCAAGATTGGCCCCTGAATTTACAAACTGTTGCTGAAAACAGACTTTCTGCCTAGATGTGACGCTCGCGTAGCGCGACGGCATAGGCAGTAGGTGCTCGCGCTACGCTACCATGTATCAGGTTCAGCAAAGTTTCAAAAATGGCAGAAATGGTCCCTGCACGTGTTTAAAGCCTTTTTCGATGCGTTTAAACCCCGTTAACCTCATTTCAAGGCTCTAAAATGAAGTTAAAGTATAGGGGACTCAAAAACATCTCGGATGTCGGTTCGTTTGATCGTAAAATTGCGTTGTTCGGTTAATTACGACGGAAGTCGTAACGAACGCAAAACCGATCCAAATTAAGCGACGAATGGAATTTTTGCATGGCGATCACTAAAATAAAAATATTTTAGTGTGTACAAAAATTTTGGATGTCCAGATGTGTCCAGAACGTAAGATACGCGCGAAATGCAAACTTACGCCGTTTTTTACACTTTTAGTCCCTGTAAGATCATATAAGCATGTTTTCGCACACCGAACCTATCAAAGCTTATTTCTAAGCCATTTTTAGGTTATATATGGTATGTTTAACTTATGATCAAGTTCCGGACTGTTCGACACCATACGAATCGGTATAGTTTCGCAGTTTGACACAAATAGTCCCTGCGATCGAATAAACTTGATTTCGGCATACCAAACCATCCAAAACTTATTTCTAAGTTATGTAAAGGTTATTTAAGGTATGTTAAGCCTATGTCACTATTCCAGAGTGTTTGTTGCATTAAACTGGTTATATTTACGCATCAGATCGCGTATAACCTTCCAGAAAGCGATTTAGAGCTTGAAATCGAACGAGAATTGATATGTGTAAACGATACACATATTTATACAAATTCCAAGTATGAAATACAATATTTCATTGATTTGGTATTTGTTCGATGGTCTTGGAGGCACAGATGTCACACATGCCTTAGAAAATTTAAGAGTTGGCAATGTGTTCACAGTAGACATGGTTTGACAGTCTGTCTGTCAAGTGGATACATGAACTTGTATCCATAGATGTCTAAATGCATATGTAAGTGATTGTTGCTTATTGTGGACGTTTTCAAATTGCAGATGGCACCGAAAGAAAGTAAAAGGAAGCCGGCAACAAAGAAGGAAAACAAAACGGAGGAGGAGATAATGTCCGAGAAACGCCATAATCAGATTGCCTACTTGGATCTGGATGAGAAGCTTACTGAATTAAAAGACATCACTAAGTGGATCACGGAGTCTCGTATAAACTATGCTGTTACGTTCGCAACGCCGGTGTACAAGTCACTCGTCAAGGCATTCTGGGATTCAGCGAGCATTGTTCAAGTTGATGGGAAAGATGTTATCAGTGGACGTGTGGAAAATGTGGATGTGATTGTATCTCCGGATATTCTAAATGAAGTTCTTCAATTACAAGATAGTTCAGACGCTCCAGATTCTGTTTCGATTATGTGTACGCGAGGTTGTTTATTACGGATGAAATGCACCGGAGATATCTTTGGCACGCACATTAATAAAGGTGATCTGCCGTTGAGATACAAATTTCTGCTACACGTTCTAATCAAGTGTCTGAGCAATAGACGGGCCGGTTATGACATGGCTGGCAACGATCTAGTGGGTCTTATGGTGGCCTTAGTGCTAAACAAACCGTTTAGCATTTCAAGGTACATCTTTGGGAACATGAAAGAGAAGTTGACAAGAACTGGAAAGAACAGGACCATTGGAAACAAGTACTGGATGTATCCACATTTTCTACAGATGATAATGAATGTCCAACATCTGAGTCTTCCAAAAGCAGACAACGATCTTCTGAAAATAGAGGCTATGAACTTCAGTTCGTTAAGAATCATCAAGAATCTAGCTCACAAAAGATACAAGGAGAGCGTTCCTCGAAGAAAGTTATTTGGTGCTCTTGATAACACAGCATACGTTGCTCCTGCATATAACAAGTGGCGTCATGAAGATAGTCAGTCTGATGATGAAGAGCCTGAGCTGAAAAGACTGATGAGTGAGAAATTTGGTCCTGAACCGGATGTGTCTGATGAATCGGATAGTGATGATGATGATGGTGGTGATGGTCGTGATGGTGGTGATGCTGGTGCTGTAGGTGCATCAAGTGTTGGAACTACTGGAGGTACATATGTGGGTGGTGGTACCTCAGCAGGGGGAGTGTCAGCGGGTGACACATTAGCCGGTGGTGATGATGAGGCTGATTCTGACTCTGATGATGATCTTTTGCTCGAACCGGGATACGAAATGTATCTGGATGAACGCGGTGTAAAAAGGTACAGGAAGATCAGACAAGAAGATGATCCGGAATATGTTCCTTCTGATCCTGAAACGGAACGTGCAAGAAAAAGGAAAGCAGAAAAGTCTGCACAGCATCAGAAGAGGAAGAAAGCTCGGAAATACTTAAGTACCTCCTCCCAAGGATCTGTGCCACAAGCTCCTGTTCCCGAACCACCTGTGGTATCTTCACCGTCTACCGCTCAACCTGTATCTCCTCAGGCGATTCCACAACGATCCATGGCTGCTTCAATTCGAGCAACCACTGCTCAGCCTTGTGTTGAACGCCAAAGGATCTTCTCGGATATGACTCAGGAAGAGAAGAATAAGTTCTTGTTCACTCAATTTGAGGCTGCAGCAGACCGCATTCAGAGACAGACTGATTTCATTCGTATCACAAAGAATTATCAAATCAGTCATCAGGTGGAGATTGATAGGTTGAAATCTGCTGTTGGTGAACAACAAGCTACTATCCAACGCCAACAAGCAGAGATCGATCTTCTTAAAGCTGAAAATGAAAGGTTGAAAGCTGCCGAAGCTGAAAGGGATAGAAGGAGTTCAGTTCTCCAAAAGCTGGCTGAAGACCTGAAAGGTCGATGTGACTACATGAAGGAATGGTATGAGTCACGAAACACAACTATAGTTGAAGTTGTGAGAAAGATAACTAGTGGGTATGACTTCTTACGAAAGCGAGTTGCGACTCTGTGGGAAGACAGGTGTAAATAACAAGAGATCATGCAGAAGAGGGATGAAGACCCTGAGGATCAAGGAAATCCTGATCCAGCTGCTACAACACAACAGCCCCCAGCTGGTACATCATCTGCTATAATCATCGTTTATCAGCCATCAGTGATAGGGTCATCTCAAGGAACATCCAGCGGAACAGTTGGTGAAGAACAATTGCTTGAAGCTTTAGCTGGTACACCCTCTGTCCCTAGTTCAGCTGACTTGGCATTACAGGTTGTCCATCCGGTTACCCGAGAATCTCTTGAAGAGGGTGAGATTGTTGAAGATCTCATGCCTCAACAGTTAATCACCTTGAAAGCAATGCGAGACGTTAATGATGATGAAATTGAAAAGATGCCGAGTGAGCCGGAATCTACAAATGTGGAGAACATCGATGAGATTGTCTTCGAGGGTGAAGTGAAGAAGTCGTCGTATGTTAGACAAGATGGTACCGAGTTTGCCCCGTTTGACGAAGACTGGATGAAAGACAATGTGGAGGATATTGATAAACATCTGAAGAACCGTGATACTTCAGAGAATGCCACGGATGCGTTCGCTGCGTAGCGTGAACGGTTTTTGTCTAGGGTTTCAAAGCCCGTTCCAGAGGCTACACAAGTTGACTTCTTACAGTTGGAAAAGGCTAAACCTAGTGGGCGGATTCTATGTTGGATGTTTGTGAAGGAAATCCATTGTGTTGCAATCAAGCGGGAGTTTGGGATCCAGTATTTTAGGTCGCTGCTGAGCATCCTATCTTTGCCATTTTATGATGTGGCCGCTTTGACAAAGATAGATCTCATAAATCGTTCAAAATATGATGGTGCGACGTTATTTGAACGACTGATTAGAATGAACAAGAAATCGGGGTGGAAAGACAAGTCTTACAAGCCTCAGTTCCCCAGGCATCAACAGATAAAGTTCACTCTTGATCCGGAAACCAACACCGGGAGATACAAGCTTGTGTACGAGCCGGCAAGAGTGGTAGACAAAATTCCGTTAATGCCGATGAAACAAGATTTTCTTGTTGATATGCACTTATGGTGCTATGATCCCGACTCTCATGAGGCAATTATTGTACCGGCATGACATCTTTTATGAAGACAAGGACGCACACCAGGCACTAAAGTTTCAGCGCGTCGCCTGCTACTGTTACTACAGGGGAATCCCTTCGGGCAGTTCCTGGTCCGAACGTCACTGAAGAAGGTAGATATGATGACCGAAGACGAGTAACAGACAAGGGGGAGTTTGTTGATGCATTTTTGTGTCTATCACTAGTCTTGTACGTTATGTTGTATTTTGTACGGTCTTTTATCAGTTATCGAGTCTGTATTCGCAGTCGTCCAAGTCGGATATCCTCCTATCCGCTTGTGTCTGACTTGTTTATCTCTCTTGTTATGTATTGGTCGTAAAACAATGCATGTTGCATATTAAGGGTATTTCTGTCAATTATGTAAGTGATGTTTGTGCCATTAATGTTTGCTGTCTGTTTACAGCAAACATATCACTTTGTGCAGCCTTTGGCGAAACAGGTCTGTTTCGTCGAATACCTGTCGACGAAACAGACATGGTCATACTTGTTTCTGTTTCGTCAAAGTCAACGACGAATCACATGTGATTCGTCGTCTGTTAGGCTTAGTTTTGGGCTTACTTCAGTTTCGTCGGCCCAACACTTGTTTCGTCAATGTTAAAGCCCATTTGCTATGTAAGGCACATATTGTCACAGTTTCAAGGTTAGAGATGAGAGAATACCCTGCAAGTCTGTAAACTGTGTTTGTATCAGTTTGTTCTCATCCAGTTAATCAAACGAGTGTGTTTCTTTGGTTAACCATTGTGTGTTACATTTTTCTATGTTTGATTTGCTTAGTTAAGTGGATTCCGCACACTTAACTTTGTTTGCTATAAACAAGGCTTTGGTAGTGAAAATCGATCCTCCGATTTCGGGACCTACACTTTTTATATTCAAATGGTTATGGATCTTTTTAAGGCTCACCATATAATTTGCATACAACAGCCATTTTAATTAAGTTTCATAATATTGATAAACAAATTGCTCTAGCAGATTCATTAACAAATAACCTTTACATAAAGATCTGAAATGATATTATGAAACAAATTGCTCTAGGTTATATACCCGTGAGTTTCACGGGTTATGGGTTGTGATAAAAAAAACTATATCTATAAAATAATAACTTCACATAGTAAGACACGTTTGTAAGAACTTTTATATACCAATGAGCTTGACGGGTCATGGGTTGATTTTTAAAAATTTATATTTGCAAAAGAAAAAAAAAGCATGGATGATGCTTTTGGCATCAAACATCCTATTTTACTATTTTGCAAAAAAAAAAAACAAAAAAAAAGGTTATCTCCCCTTTTATTTGTAGCGTCTCTTTCAACTTATAAATATCTAATGCGGTGGGAAATCTTCATTACACTTTTTTTAAGTATTTTTTACCCACTCGTTCATGCGTATTGAGGTGACAAAAGTTTGCATATAGATGGTAAGTTTTCTTCAAATCCAAGAAGACCAATTATGATGTATAATACCCAGTTTATTTTATAACAACATTGCTATAATTGAAATCGAAAACTTCTTAAATATTAGAACACTATACACATTTGGGAAACAGCAAAACCACACTCAAAACTAACATTCAAAAAGCTTCTCTCTCATTCATGTGGTTATCCCACTTGGTGTTCTGCTCCTGGAAACCAATCACTACCCATTGCCTATATATGTGATAAACAAATTGCTCTAGCAGATTCATTAACAAATCCTATTATGCTAATTTTGCCCTAATAAGTGAAACAAACATTCAAATTCAACCAAAAATTAGGTGAAAGGTGAAATTGACGAACCTGATTTCGTGAAAAAAAACAGAAAAACTTCCTTCACTAAACAACAACCTGTAAATACGCTTCAATAATTAACTTGACAAATTACAGAAAATAAAATTTAAAATTAAACATCTATGTAAAATACAAAAAATACAAGAACTTACCAGAAAAACAAAACCAGATCCAGTAGAAGAGAGAGTATGATGTAGTATGACTTTATAGACTCCATCACAAGATTAATATGCAAAGATGAACCCAAATTCGAAGGTTGATCCATGTGAAAGCTAATCTACACCGTCAGATTATGTTTAAAAACCAGGGATAATGGTAGGATCTGTGTTTCTTGTGTGAGATTTGTGTTTCTTGAAAGGGAATTGGCGTTTATGCAAAGATGGGACTGTGTGATACATACCTCAGAGAAAAAGAAAAAGTGAGACACATAACGGATCTTTTGGGTTTTTTTGAAACCTAGCTGGAAGTGGAATACATACAGAAGGTTGAAGAATGAAAGGAAGAAGAAGAGGAGAAGAAAAGGTAAAGAAGGTTATGAGCGCGTGTGAGGTATTGACCTGCAGGAAAGAGAGAAAGCGACATATTATATCCGGTCAAATAAGTATTTAGGGGTTAAAGAAAAAAAAACGGGAAGATGACACGTGGGAAGAAGGAATGGGGGGGCTTGTAATGCTTACACGTGTCCTGTTAATGTTTTCCTTTATTATATAGGAAGATTATAGATTTAACTTAGATTTAGTGTAAATACGTATGAAATACCTTAGATCCGAGCTAATCATTCTTAGAATGACATCACATGGTAGTTTGTACGAACCCCCATGATGACATCACCCTCAAGAACTCAAATCTGAGAGATTTCACGGTGAAAAGTCTGATTTCAAGTGAGAATCACGTAGAGAATGATGCGTAGAGTAAGAAAGTACAAGAATCTATCTTGAAACGTACCGAAATCGATGAGAAAATGGAGAATTAGCGTGCGCGTGCGTCAGGTTCAGTGAGAGTTGTCACGTCACTTGAAATGGTGATGTGACAGCCTATTTATAGGTGAATGGAGAAGGGAGGAAAGGTGGTTCGGCTGGGGTGCCATCCGATCGGATGGCCACTTTGGCCATTCCATCCTTCCGCGTTTCCCGATTCTGATTTGTTTTATGCGTTGGGTTAGGTGTTGCGTTGCAAATAGTTTTATGTAAAGTATCTTATTAAGTAGATTACATCATCTGCACTAAAGTCTCAAAAATTTCGTAGATTCCGCTAGTGACAAGTCTCCGGTCTCTCGTTTAACCACAAATCAAGCTTCACGAGTCTAAGGAGTCAAGCACCAATTTAAGTCTCAAGGGTCAAGAATCATCGTTTCTCAAGCATCAAGAATCAAGAGCCCAAGTTCAAGTATCAAGTGTCAACAATAAGAATCTAGCTTTCATAATATAAAGGATCAAGTATCTAGTTTAATCATAAAGATTCAAGTATCTAGATTGAGCATCAAGGGTCAAGCATCAAGAGTCTAGTATCTGTATCAAGTCTCATAGTTTTTGTTTCAGAAATCAAGTATCAAGATTAAAGAATCAAGTATCATAGTGTTAAGCATCAAGTATCAATAAGATTCCCACCAAGATTTCCAAAGTATCAACATCACATAACTACAAGGTCTAAGACAGACAATTTATAGGAGTTCAGGGACTGATCTTGCCATGTGTCTAAAGTTTAGGGACGCTGGGCGTTACAGTCTCCCCTCCTTTAGGAGATTTCGTCCCTGAAATCTTAGATGACGATTGCTCGAAGAGTTGCGGATACTTGGCCTTCATATCACTTTTCAGCTCCCAATTGAATTCGGCCCCACGTTTTCCTTCCCATCGAACCTTAACAAAGGGAATTTTGCTGCGCCTCAGACGCTTGACAGTCTGATCCATGATTTCGACTGGTTTCTCCACAAACTGAACAGCTTCGTTTATTTGCAAGTCTTCCAGAGGAACTTGCAGTTCCTCATCGGCTAGACATTTTCGTAGATTGGATACGTGGAACACTAGATGTACGATGTTTAGTTCCTGAGGCAAGTCGAGTTTGTACGCCACCTTGCCAATCCTTTCAAGTATCACGAAAGGACCCACATAGTAAGGAGCGAGCTTTCCCTTTTTACCAAAGCGAACTACTCCCTTCCAGGGAGATACCTTGAGAAGAACTCGGTCTCCAACAGCAAATTCCAGAGGCTTGCGCCTTCTATCAGCACAGCTCTTTTGTCTGCTTCTAGCCTTAGTCAAGTTATCACGGATCTGAAGAATCTTATCCGTTGTCTCTTGAATAATCTCAGGGCCAGTGAACTGCTTTTCCCCAACCTCATGCCAGCTGAGGGGATATCGGCACTTTCGCCCATACAAAGCTTCGAAAGGAGCCATCTGAATACTGGAATGATAGCTATTGTTGTACGAGAATTCTATCAATGGTAAATGTACATCCCAGTTACCACCAAAGTCGATGACACAAGAACGGAGCATGTCCTCTAGGGTTTGAATAGTACGCTCGGTCTGTCCATCCGTCTGAGGATGAAAGGTCGTGCTAAAATTCAAGTGCGAACCCATAGCGGACTGAAATGATTGCCAAAGACGGGAGGTAAAGCGACCATCACGATCAGAGATTATGTCTAAAGGTACGCCATGGCGGCTTATAATCTCATCGGTATAGATCCTAGCAAGTTTCTCCACTTTATAATCTTCACGGATAGGAAGAAAGTGGGCTGATTTAGTCAAGCGGTCAATGATAACCCAAATATTGTCACGACCGCAGGCGTACGGGGTAACTTGGTAATAAAATCCATAGCAAGACTATCCTATTTTGAAACTGGGATTTTAGGTTGCTCTAATAGTCCTGAAGGACGCTGATGTTCAGCTTTCACCTTTAGATAGGTGAGACACTTAGAAACATACACAGTAATATCCTTCTTCATGCCGGGCCACCAATAAGTCATACGCAGATCCTGGTACATCTTATCGGCGCCTGGATGGATAGAGTAACGAGATTTGTGAGCCTCATTCATAATGAGCTCACGCAGATTATCACGATCTGGAACCCAGATGCGATTTAGATAGTACTGAAGACCATCAGATTTGGTTTCAAGCTGATTAACGTTAGTGCCACGAACTTCAACGAATAGACTTCCTTCATTAGCAGACGAATACTAAGCTTCACGAATACAGGCATGCAAATCACTAGATATACAGATAGCTTTGACATGAGTCTTACGACTAAGAGCGTCGGCCACTACGTTCGCCTTACCAGGATGGTAGCGAGTTTCGCAGTCGTAGTCGTTAAGCAATTCCACCCATCGCCTCTGTCGCATGTTCAGCTCTTTTTGGTCAAAGATATGCTGAAGGCTCCTATGGTCGGTGAAGACCACACACTTAGTACCATAAAGGTAGTGTCGCCAGATCTTTAACGCGAAAACAACTACACCAAGCTCCAGATCGTGAGTAGTATAGTTTTTCTCATGCACCTTGAGTTGACGAGAGGCATAAGCGATAACCTTGTCCCGCTGCATCAGCACACAGCCCAATCCACGGTTCGAGGCATCACAATATACCACGAAATCGTCATTCCCATCAGGTAGGGTTAAAATAGGAGCATTACACAAAAGGTCCTTAAGAGTTCGAAAGGATTCCTCTTGTTCGGGACCCCAAACAAAAGATTTCTCTTTCTGGGTTAGGGTTGTAAGAGGAACAACGATTTTAGAGAAATCCGCGATGAACCGGCGGTAATAACCCGCCAATCCTAGGAAAGAACGAATCTCAGTCACAGATTTAGGCGTACACCAATTCTTCACTGCCTCGATTTTCGAAGGGTCCACATGAATACCCTGTCTACTAACAATATGCCCTAGAAACTGCACTTCTTCAATCCAGAATTCACATTTAGAAAACTTAGCATATAGACGTTCACCCTGCAAAAGTTCAAGCATGAGACGTAGATGGCGAGCATGATCAGCTTTAGACTTAGAATAGATAAGGATATCATCAATAAAAACTATAACGAAACCACCCAAATAGGGTTTGCAAACACGGTTCATAAGGTCCATAAACACGGCGGGTGCATTAGTCAAACCAAAAGGCATGACCACGAACTCGTAGTGCCCATATGGAGTACGAAACACATTTTTAGGAATATTATCTTTGAGAACACGTAGTTGATGATATCCAGAACGTCTCCACTATATATATATATATATATATATATATATATACTAGCCGGAACCCGCGCGATGCGGCGGCAACAATTTAAAACGAGGTACTCGTTTTGTGTATGGTACCGCAGTTATAGCACGGTTCTTCTTTGCGACATTTGTAATCCGTTTAAAAACCAAACCGATTTTAAAAATAGTTAACACTGATTTTTGGCCCAAACCGGTTTTAAAACCAAACCGAATTCACCAAACATATCTATACACTTCACTTAAAAAATCAATTGTTCTTAATGTTTATCCTGCTATCACAGGCAAGAAGCGGCCATGGCCTGTAGTTGTTAAGTATGTGCAAGGAGACAATGAAGACGATAGAGAAAATGATGAGGATGGATGGAGGTATGGTGCTGGTGGAGTTAATAATGTTGATCGCGGTGACGACAAGGAGATCGACCAAATACAAGATTAGTCCGGAAGAAAATGTGTTTGGTCCATGTATGTATTCAAACCTTTTTTTCAATTAAAGAATTAAAGATTTGTGTTTTAGGATTTTTTTTTTTTTTTTTTTTTTTTGACATGGCTCATCATACATGGTGAAAATGAATGTCATATGATACAATTAGCTAACAAGGTAGGAGTGTAGGACATGAATGATCATCAGTTTGGAGATATCTTGTTTTCACAAATCACAATAATGATGACCAGTTTCAACAACTCATAACAAAGCCATTGTTGTAGAAAATAAATTAAAGTTCATAGAATTTCTTAAATATGAAGCATTATATATAACATTTAGTTAAATTTAGCACCGCAGTTTATTAGACTTATTACACTTTCTTTAAATATGAGTGGTTTTTCATGTAGAAATCATCTTAAAGTATCATCTTGAAAAACAATATCATTATAATATAGTTTCTTTCTTTTTTGTACCTGTTTAACCAATAAACCTTTCTTTTTTGTCTTCTATCAGCAAAGCTATTTCAACCAACATGTGAAGCAAAAATCCTCAAGAACAAAATAGCAAAACAACTAAAATACGCAGAGAGTTGAACACAATGAGACCAGTCTTACCTGTTCTTAGACTATGAACAACATGTTTCCAAAACCTCTAGTCTCTTGCTCTTATATAATACCACCACTAAAAACAGACTCATAAACTGCACATACTACTTTGACTTTAGCAAAGTCAAAACTTAAGTTTCAAAAGAACACCTGAAAACATGATCATTTTTTAGAAAAAGCAAGATTCAGCACAGCAGTCAGTGGCTTGGCCTGTTCTTTGCTTTCACTTATCTTATAAATCATAGATTTTGATGTAGCTTGGGTCTGACTACAGTTCTTGAGCACCGATAACGACACAGGCCCCACCTTTTCACCCCTCGGCCATGTAACAAACCACTGAGAGCTTTCAATGTCTTCAACATCCACCTTGCTCATATTATCCATGCTTGACTTTTCTTTACTAAAGTCAAACAATTGACTTGGACTTTTGACAATAGATGGTTTTCTTGACTTTTCTAGCTGCTCCAGGGAACCAAAAAAATTCTCCAGTTTCATCGCCATTTCGTATGTTCATGAACTATTTCAATAATTTTTAAGAATTTAATACAAACAAATTTGAAAAATATAAATATAACAACCGGTTCAATCTGTCCAAACAGCGTAACCGAATGATTCCGGATGGGTTTGCAATATTGTGACATCATACATAGAGGTTCTGCCGAGAAATTTTGTCAAAACCAGCTGAACTGAGCTGTGAACACCCCTAAATTTAGATTAGTATAGAGTAAGTTCCATCAATTACTAAAAAAGGATATTCTTTTCTCCATCTTTTCTCGTTTGCTTGGTCGATACGATGTTTCAATATGCCAAGCTCTCGAGGAATCCACTAATTAACAGAAAATGATTATAGCAGTTAGCAATTGCATTAACCAACTAATATACTTAAAGAGGTAATAACATTAGTGAGAAACAATAAATTTGAGTAATAATAAATGAATGGTTACTCGTACATACATGTGTCACAATGTCCCTGTGTAGACTCCTAGCCAATGTTGTAGAAGGCGCTAGGCGCTAGTCGGGCGGTGAGGTACAACATAGGGATTAATCGGAATGGGATTTTTGTATGTATTTTTTCAAAATTATATATATATATACCCAATAATATAAAAATAATACTTCAAAATTCACATAAATACTTCAAGTTTCAGATAGTATAGTTCGATTTTGACCGATTTTGACCAATTTTGACCGCCTAGGACCGATTTTGACCGATATTGACAGACTAATATTGTCCGATTAATCCGATTTTTGACCGCCTAGGACCGATTTTGACCACCTAGGACCGATTTTGACCGATTTTTGACCATGACCGATTAATTGACCGCCTAGCTCAAAATTAGGCAGTAAGTGACCGCCTAGCGCCGATTAATCGGCCGCCTAGGCCGATTTCTGCAACAATGCTCCTAGCCTTTTCTTCAAGAACTGTCATGCAAGTCAACATGGTCAGTTTCGTATATGTAGATATACATTTGTAAAATACAATTCTATTGCAATATATATTAGGGAATGCACAATGACTTTTAGGCTTACCAACTCAAGCTTTTGAAGCATTCCGGATTTCACTTTCTTTTTTAAATCTTGACATTCTTCCTGAAATTTTACAATGTTCAAAAACGGTTGATGGTTTAACAAATAAAAAAAACAGGAGAAAAAATCATATTCATCACAACCATCTTTTTTAGCATCACATTAAGGTTTAATGGTGGTTCACCTCAGAGAAGTCATCATCCGTAACCATTCGTCACACTCGACTATCTTGTTCTTTTGGATTAGATTCATTTCCTAGCTGTACCTTTTAACGATGTTTTCTAGCTCACGTTGAGATAATGCAATAGATGTATCTTTTCCTATCTAGGTAAGAAATTCAATGACACGCGTTGATCCCCATCCCATGAACTCTTCCTTGTTTGACTTTGACTTCCTTTTTGACTATTGTTTTGACTTTTTTCCCTAACGGTTCAGGCTTTGCTCTTTTCAATTTCTTTTCGGAACTATGTGGTTTCTTTTCTTCGTTTTCTTCAGAATCCGAACATTGGTACTCATCACTTTCGTCATTTTGGTCTGAATCGTAATTTTTTCCAGATTTCAGTTTTGTTTTGGCGGATAATAGTTCTTCAAGAGTCAACTTTTCAGCGTCATTAATAATCTCCCAATATTCCTTATATAGAGTCTCGTACGTGTTCCGATTGTTAAAGTCTACAGTTTCCTGAAAACCACATTCCAAGTTAAGAATCGTTCAAAAACAATTATCGTTTTTGTTAAATTATATTAATTCGTATCATTTAGCACTTGCTAGTTTTGAATATAGTTTCTATCAATTTAGAACAGTTATCAAACAATCATATGTGATTGAACTTTAAAACATAAACAACGTAAAAATGGTAATTTACAAAAATACCCCATCAGAATCAACATCTTTCTTTTCTACCACAAGTAGTGTAAGCTTCAAGCTTTGATCACAGAATCCTTTCTTCCCTTTAACATGAATAAAATCGGCAGATTTCATACAACGTCCGCAAACACTCTTTGGACAGCAATAGCATTGGAAATCTGAAGCTCTTTTACAAGTATCACATTTATGCCAATCTGGAAACAAGAAATGCAATCAAATTATTTCACAACAACTTTCATAATGTTAATAGCTCTTTTAGTAATCAAACTTACTACATATAAACCGGCTTTTAGATTTCCCAATGTCCGTCCGTCCGTCCGTCCGTACGTCCGTCCGTCCGTTCGTCCGTCCATCCATCCATCCATCCATCCATCCATCTGCCTCTAATTAACCAACTGCCTCTAATTAAGTCTGATTTCGAGATGAACTAAGTGAAGAGAATAGTGTCTGAGAGGCAAGTGATGATCTATAACAGTTATTCCAAAAGATGTATTTAAACCGATGTATTTACATCAAACTGAACATGCACGACATGATCAAACACTCGACATAATCAAAACACTTGTATTTACCATCAAACAACCTCAATAACACACCAAGCACAAACAAAGAATGTAAACATTTAGGAACACAAACCTTCATAACAATGCGACAAACAGAAAAGTTAATCCTGAAACGGCAGCTGAATTTTTTTCGCAAATCAATCAGACCCAAACCCCTGAATTTTTTTTTATTTTTTTCGCATATTAATACTTTAAATCTAAAATTTTACAACAAAAAATATAAATGTATATTTAATAATTACAAAAGCCCCCTTGAATTAATTCTCAAAAGCCCCCTTGTGATTCAAGCTCGCTTATGATGCTTTGTACAACCTGATAAAAACAAAACCCTCGATAATATACAATAGCTTAAATAAAAACGCGCTGCAAAAACAACTTCTTACATTTACGTCTTTGGCTGTAAAAACATATTAATCAAAGGTTTTCTTTCACTAAACTATTTTCTTATCAAACCAAACCCATATACTTTATGCAGTTATTTTTAGATGAGCCATAATAAGAAAATAAAAAAGAAATGTTGATTACAATGCCTTCCTTTAGATGAACCATACCCAGAAATCGCAAATGCTGCAACATTTAATAATCCTTGGAGATTGTTGCCATAGAACAACACATTACAAAAGTGTAAACATGCAATAATATTCACGAATCTTAAATTTACCTCTGGGTGTCGAGTAAATTAGACCGCTCTTCACAAAACTTGAAGAATCTTAAACTAATGTCTGGATAATCCAATTCAGAATTCAATACAGAACCAAATAACATGAAATCGTCATCAAATCTGGCTTACAAATAACGCGACCGAAAATCCCATAAAATCGTCATCAAACAACGATTTTGGCCATCAGTTGGTTAACAAAATAAAAAAACCGACTTACATATGTAAGAAACCTTTGATTAGAGTAAGAAACATGTGAAATATTTGTGTAATCGAACCTTGGAATAAAATCCATGTCCGGATCTGAAGCGAATCAGTAGCAGAAGAGATGGCACGAATGTGGTTTCTCCATATTTGTGTACTCGAACCTAGACTTGAGTTTGATTCCAATGATTTCCATGAAGAAATGGAGTAGTAGAAACGTGATGGAGAAAAACCCTAGATCCAGATCTGGATCGCCGGAGAGAGAGAGAGAGAGAGAGGAGGGAAGCGGACATTTTGAAATGTTTTGAAATGAGAGTGAAACCTGATCTATCTGTGTTTTTTAGTTGAAGGGTATAAGTGGAAATGGATGTTTTCTGATGCTTAAAACACTTGTACATCATGCTTTAGAGATGTTTTAACGAAATTTCAATTACCTTAAGAAGTCCTTTGGATATGTATATTATATATAGTATAGATAGTATATATATATATATATATATATATATATATATATATATATATATATATATATATATATATATATATATATATATATATATAAGATTAGGTTCATTTGTGAACAACTCTCTTAATAGTGAACTGTGTGAGAAATAATCCGAGCCATTGATTATCAATACACAAGTGTAAATCAATGGCAATTTTTTTTATTAAGATTGATGATGTAAATCGACGGTCATGATTTGTTCACTCACTTCACACATACACTAGTGTTTATTCTAGAACCGCAACATATGTATACATATATATACATATATGTATATATAGGGGAGGGTTCATTAGGGAACACTAAAAAAGTGGGGAACGGGGGAACACTTTTAAAAATTATACTTTACATGTTAAAAATTATTTTTTTCTAGTTTTTTTTCGGCGCTTTTTTTTATAAAAACAAGTAGAAACATTTTTAATAAAAAATGTAAAAAAATGTTTAAAAATAGTTATATCTTATAGGATTAATTTAACATGTTAAAAATCAATTTTTTTTTAAATTTTCAGCGCTTTCTTTATAAAAAGGAAGAGAAACTAGTCGAATAAAAAAATAATTTTTCTAAAAAAAATTAGTGTTTTTTTAATTTTTTTTATATTTTTAGTTTTTGATATTTTTTTTTATTAAAAATGCTTCTACAAGTATATATAAGGATAAGCGCCAAAAAAAGATTTTAAAAAAAATAATTTTTAACATGTTAAGTTAAATCTTTAAGAGTGTTCCCTAATAAACCTCACACTATATACATATATATATATATATATATATATATATATAGGGTTCATGCGAGAACCACCGTTATAGTGATAACCGTGAGAACCAATGTGAACAGGGGGTAATTTTGTAAATACATAACAAAAATTAAACCAGCTATCATGTATATATATATATATATATATATATATAGGATAAGGATTATTACAAAACACTAATTATTGCGAGAACAAAAAGAACAACTCTAAATCACTAAATTTTGGAATTTAAGGCTCATATTTCTTAAATTTTTTGTTTCTTACATTCATATATGTATCATATACATAAAAAAATCATATATTTTTCTCAACACATAGTATATATACATGTAGGTAATTTAGCCTACACATAACCTACATGTGTGTTGGTTATTTAAAAACTGAAGATTTTTCGTATTTTGTTTTAAATTCTAGTGTGAGAAACAATAAATCTTACATTTATAACATTTTCATTTACTTTTTAGGTTTTTAGTATTGAAAAAATGAGTGATTCATTTTGTTTTGCGTGTTCTCGCAATATTTAGTGTTCTGCGTAGAACTTTCCCCTATATATATATATATATAGTGGAGGGTTCAAATGAGAAGAAATTTTTTGTAAGAATAAAAAAGAACAATCTTCAACCAATAAGAATGCTTCCTTTTACTTCATTTAATTTTTGTATTTAATATGGGTGTAAGGGTATGTTGGTAAAATTAGATAGATCATTAATTGTTAGTCTTCCTTTTCAATAGCTAACTAAATTAAAACTGTAACTTATTTTCAAAAAAATATATTTTTTCAAAGAAGAAAAAAAATATTTTAAAGTGTAGGATAAATTATGAGGTGTGTAGGATGAATTACGAGTTGTGTACGATAAATTTCAGTATGTGTAGGATAAATTTCAAAAACGTGTAGGATAAATTTTGATGTGTCTAGGCAAAAATTTAGTGTGCAGGATGATAGTCTTTATGACTAATTAATTAGTCAAAAATAATAATAAAGAATTGGCCTGTAATAATCCCACCTAGACCTTATTGGCCATTAGTAATCCCACCTCAGAATATTCCCTCCACCAGTCCCACCTTTCACCTATTTTTCCTACAATGGTCCCCTGTTAAAAAAAAACTTAACGGAGTTAAGCTTTTTTCCAAATTACAAACAGATTTTTAGGGCTTTTAATCAGAATGATGATACGAGTCCACTGATGTAAACGAAATGGTACTCCAAGTGACTTTATTTTTGTTAATTGGAAATTTAAACACCCGAATTAAAGCGCCGTTTTCATCGTTTGGAGCACCGTTTCGAAACAAGTTTTACATCAATGGACTCGTATTGTCGTTCTAATCAAAAGCCCTAAAAAATATGTTTGTTATTTGGAAAAAAGCTTAACTCCGTTAAGTTTTTTTTTAACGGGGGACCATTGTAGGAATAATAGGTGAAAGGTGGGACTGGTGGGGGGAATATTCTGAGGTGGGATTATTAATGGCCAATAAGGTATAGGTGGGATTATTACGGGCCAATTTCCCAGAGAACAACTATTTAATGTTTTACAATTATACTCTTTGTTCTTTTTCTTCTCAATTTAATTTTCTTCTCAAATGAACCTCCCCCTATATATATAGGGTAGGGTTCATGCGAGAACCACCCTTATTGTAAGAACCGCGATAACCAATGTGAATAGGGGGCAATTTTAAATAATAACAACATTTATTAAGTCACCATATTTTTCTTTTGGTTGGGTCAACGCTCTCTCGCAATCGCCTCCTTTCAATCTCTCGCTGTTGAGAGACGAATTTGGCTACCTTTCGTACTTAAAAGCCTAGCATGTGCCTTTTCCATGTCAGCTTCTAATAATCCCAATCTTTTCTTCTCAGCTGCTGCCCGTTTTTGAGATATGGCGGCACCAACACGTTCTAAAAATCCCAATCTTTTCTTCTCATCCATATTTGTTTGTTGCTGAAGTTGTATAGCCATTGGACTTACCGAGCCCAAATCCGTTTTTGAGATATGGCGGCACCAACACGTTCTAATAAATTTTTCGGTAAGATCTACGGTACCCGTAAACACAAACTTGTGGTGCTCAAAACTACACACACGACATTTTTTTTGAATTTTTTTTACAAATGTGTTTATAATACACGCATCTACGTTTATGAAAAAATTTTTTGGTCCACCTCGCCACGTACGGTGTAGTTCTCACGGGTTCTTACTGTGACACTCGAGGTTTTTCCGAACGATCACTTTGTAATATTTTGTGTATATAAATATTATTAAATGAAAACGTGACCTTTGTGCATGATATGTGATGTATGTATGTATGTATTATATATATATATATGAGAGCCGAAACCACGACCCGAGACCATGACTCGCAACCGGGCGGTTGCGAGTGGGCCACTCGGTCTCGAGTGGGCCGTTGAGCCGAAACCGGTTGGGCCGAAACCCCCAAGCCCAACTCGTGACCCCTTGTATAAATCCCACCCTTTTCCCCACTTGCTTCATTTTACACACCAACACTTCTTCTAATCTCTCTCACTAGAAAACCCTCTACAAACACCACTTTCCTTCTCCTTGATCTCGGTTCAAGCTTGGAACAAATCGGACAAGACACTCGGTCAAGACCATCACTCGGACACTTCATCTTCTCTCATTTTCTTCCTTTCTTTCGGCTCATCCTCCTTCTTCACAACCGGTTAGTGTTGTTACTATGTGCATAAGATTTATGTATATTGTATGAACTAGAAGATGGTTAGTTAAAATTGTTGCACATGATTTTTGGATGATTTGTGAAGTTGGATTATGTGTGTTAAACCTTGTGTATGAAAAATTGCTAAACATGCTTAAAATAACTAGAAATGGTAGATTAAGAATGATTATGGCTAACCATACTATGCTTCTTTATTTCTTGCAAAGATGATGATGCTAAACATAAGATTTCGGCTATATATTGTATGTTCTTTGTTCTTGCCATGATAATCTTGTCATAAAAATGTGATTTTTGGTTCATAAAAGGTATGATTTGTTATGATGAAAACCCTAGAAAAATATGAATATAGGATGAACTTGTTGAATGAGGGTTTGAAGATTCAAAAATGGCAAAGTTTGATCTATCTTTACTAGTATTCAGATTAGGCAAAGTGTTAGTGAAATATTATTGGTTGTTTCCTATTATGGGCCTGAATTCTTGGTACAATTTGGACTGTCATATCTGCATCATCACGTGTACATGAAAGTGACGGATTACGACTCGCAACGACGGCATTACAACTCGAAACCACACGGTTGCGACTCGCAACCATAGCAGGACAACTCGAAACCACGAGATTGCGACTCGAGATCACGCCGTTGCGACTCGCAACCAAAACGTGACCACTCGAGACCACGGTTGCGACTCGCAACCACAGCGTGACAAGCCGAGACCACCTGGTTGCGACTCGAGACCAGCTGGTTGCGAGTGGGCTGTTCATTTTAGTTATTGGGCCATTCTGTGTTGGACTATCTGTTAAATGGACTATGTGTTGCTGTGTTCTGTTGACTGTGTTACTGTTAGGGCCGGCCCAATAACCCCATGACTATTACTTGTATGCATGTTATGTGCCTGTATATGTTCTTACGTGATTACTTGTACACCGAACCTGACCTATACCGGTAACCATGTTAGGACGTGGTGACCAACGTGATTGACAAGTAACCTAAACCTACCGAGCAACCCAAGGTGAGTTCACAACTTAAAAGCATGCGTCCCGGTGGTTTGGGACACGAGACTAAAACAATCCTATCCCCTGGTAAAAGGGGATACTATTCACATACCTTCCCTAGTTTTCGGGAAGAAAACTTACTTTTCCTTCCCTGGTATTGGGAAACCTTTTGGTTAATTACTGTTTATACGGATTGCAACTAACGGCACTAAACGAAACTCTATCACTCAAGTCCCTACTACAAATACCGATTAGTCGCCGGGTTCAGGCGAACGGGTTATTAGTTGATAGCGCTATTTAGGTGTTTACCAGCCTCACACCGTGCCCTGGTTTGGGATCGGTCGTGAACTAATGTACTCAGAAATCCGTCAATGATGATAGAACATTGACATCGGGGCATCCTGCGGATACGCAACGGTTACCTAGTGTTCGGTATTGGAAAAACAGTTTAGTCGCTAACATTTGAGGTAGCTCCCCAGGGCATGTATAAACGGATAAATTAACCGGTGAAACAAAGTTTTTGGTAATTAAAACTGGACAACTAGTGAACTCACTCAGCATTATTGTTGACCCCTTACTGCATGCTTTGCAGGTAACCAGTGACGAAGGAGCTTGCAGCTTGGGGACGTGTAGTGTCTGTTCACCCTTGTGTTGGGTGTCACCTTATTTTGAAACATGAACTTGGTTTTAATCTACCTTACTTAAGCTTCCGCTACTTATTACTGTTTTGAACTTAAAACTTTAAACTCTGAACTTAATATTTGCTAAGCTTATGATTAGTAAGTATTACTTTTGTTATCAACTTAAGTATTCGGTATAATTGGTGGCTGGATCCTGGTCAGTCACGCCCTCGAAGCGGGTGTTATCCGCAGGTGGATTTTGGGGGTGTGACAGATTGGTATCAGAGCCATTGGTTATAGTGAACTTGGTTTTAAAAAGGGGAAAATCTTTTTGGAGAAAACCAGACTATAACCCGTGCCTCGCGACGACACTACACTCCAAGTGCAAGGCTCAACACTTTTGACCTCATAGCTCGGACCAGTGTTTACTTGTTACTTACTTTATGTTTCCTGTTATGCTATACGTACTAGTATGCCTAAATCAGATAGATACACCTCTCTCTTCTATCTCATTCTCGCTACACTACGGCATCACACTCATACTGCGTTTTCTGGTTATGAAGACAATGAGTGGACGCGGAAGAGGAAACATTAACATGACACAGGCTCAGTTCACTAACCTACTCAACACAGTGGCTGCAGCTTTCGCAGCTCACCCTATAGGTAAGCTCGTTGTTTTAGGATGTTTAGATCCTACCGCCACATCGACTTTTCGCCTCTAAACCTATACGCTTCGCTTCTCACGAACAGGTCAGCATGCACCTGCGCAACCACCAGTGTGTACTTTCAAAACTTTCATGGATTGCAAACCTCTCCCTTTCAACGGCACTGAGGGTGCCATAGGTCTTCTGCATTGGATTGAGAAAATTGAAGCTGTTTTTGCTGTTTGCGAGTGTCCCCCTGCGAACTGGGTGAAGTTTGCTACTGCTACGCTTGAAGGAAGCGCGCTTTCTTGGTGGAAGGCGCAGATTCAGATGTTTGGTTTGGAAACTGCTAATGCTACCGCATGGGAGGATTTCAAGGATATGATTAAGGATGAATACTGTCATCGGGATGACATCCACAAGCTTGAGAATGAGTACTACGAGCTCAAGATGGTTGGGTCGGAAATTGAAACTTACACCAAGCTGTCTAATGACTATGCTGCTCTTTGCCCAAACATGTCTCGACCAATGTACCGAAGGATCGAACTGTACATCAAAGGTTTAGCTCCAGAAATCCGAAGCCATGTAACTTCAGCTAACCACACTACCATTCAGCCGATTGTTCGACTTGCTCACAAACTTACTGATCAGGCCGTGGAAGAGGGCAGGTTGCCCAAAAGGATCAGTGCTACTGTCGGAACTTCTAGTGACAGCAAGCGTAAGTGGGAGGGAAGTCAAAGCAAGGATGCTAACCCCACTCAGGCCCCAGCGCAACAAAGGAAAACTGAAAACAACAAGGGCACTCAACAACAGGGTAGCTACCGGGGAAGCTACCCTAAGTGCAACAAGTGTAACAAGCACCACAATGGGGCATGTAACAAGGGCCAGTGTCAGCGATGCCACAAGATGGGGCACGACGCCAAGGATTGTCGAAGTCAGTTCCCAGCTAGACAGAATCAGCAACAACCCCAACAGCATCAGCAGCAGGGAAACAACAGGGCATGTTTTAAGTGTGGAGCTGAGGGGCACTTTAAGAAGGATTGCCCTGAACTGAATCAGAACCGCAACAATAATCAGGGAGCTGGGAACAACAATCAGAACAACAATGCTGGGAATGGTGCTAGAGGAAGAGCTTTCGTGATTGGAGCTGGTGAAGCAAGGAATGACCCCAATGTCGTGACGGGTGAGTTCCTACTCGATGATCGTTATGTTTCTGTGTTATTTGATTCCGGTGCCGATGCTAGTTATGTATCCCTACGTATTAGTAAGAAGCTTAAGCGTCCGCTTTCGTTACTAAGTTCTCCTCATGTCGTCGAGTTAGCTAATGGTAGGAACATCGAGGCCTCACACGTTGTCAAGGGTTGCAAACTAGAGTTGTCTGGTCAGACATTTAGTATCGATCTTTTCCCTGTTACTCTTGGAAGCTTCGACGTCGTTATTGGTATGGATTGGTTATCCAAGCATCGCGCTGAGATCCTTTGTCAAGAGAAAGCAGTTCGTATTCCTCGCCGTTCTGGCAAACCCCTCATTATACAAGGTGGCAAAAGTGGAGAAATCTCCGGCGTTATCTCGTTCTTGAAAGCCCAGAAGTGTCTACGAAAAGGGCACACCGCTATCTTAGCACTCGTCACCGACACGCAGGAAAAGGAAAAGAGGATTGAAGACTTTCCAGTAGTGCGCGACTATCCCGAGGTATTTCCTGAGGAACTACCTGGACTCCCTCCCCATCGTCAGGTCGAATTCCAAATCGAGCTAGCTCCCGGAGCAGCGCCTATAGCTCGTGCACCTTACCGTCTAGCCCCCGCAGAATTGAAGGAACTCTCGACGCAACTACAAGAACTTTTGGATAAAGGATTTATCCGTCCTAGTTCATCACCCTGGGGAGCACCGGTACTCTTTGTTAAGAAGAAGGATGGCACGTTCCGAATGTGCATTGACTATCGTGAGTTGAACAAGGTTACCATCAAGAATCGTTACCCTCTCCCGCGAATCGACGATTTGTTTGATCAACTGCAAGGATCGAGCTACTACTCCAAGATTGACCTGCGATCAGGCTACCATCAGTTAAGGGTCCGTAATGAAGATATTTCCAAGACTGCATTCAGAACTCGTTATGGTCATTATGAATTCCTCGTTATGCCCTTTGGGATGACCAACGCCCCTGCAGTGTTCATGGATCTTATGAACCGAGTATGCAAACCCTACCTCGACAAATTTGTGATCGTGTTTATAGACGACATCTTGATCTACTCGAAAAGTCAGGAAGAGCATGAACAGCACCTACGCCTTATCCTCGAACTCCTTCGCAATGAGCAACTGTATGCCAAGTTCTCGAAATGCGACTTCTGGCTTCGAGAAGTCCATTTCCTTGGGCACGTGGTTAACAAGGATGGAATCCACGTCGACCCAGCTAAGATCGACTCTATAAAAAATTGGCCTACCCCTAAGACTCCGACTGAAGTTCGCCAATTCTTGGGATTGGCAGGTTACTACCGCAGATTCATTCAAGGATTCTCGAAGATTGCACAACCCCTCACTACGCTCACTCAAAAAGGTGTCACCTACAAGTGGAATGAAGCACAGGAATCTGCTTTTCAGAGGCTTAAGGATAACCTCTGCAGTGCTCCTATTCTCTCGTTACCTGAAGGAACGGACGACTTTGTGGTTTACTGCGATGCGTCTATTCATGGGCTCGGTTGCGTGTTGATGCAACGCGAGAATGTTATTGCTTACGCCTCTCGACAACTTAAGACGCACGAAAGGAATTACACTACACACGACTTAGAACTGGGAGCAGTGATATTTGCGCTTAAGATATGGAGACATTACCTGTACGGTACCAAGTGCACCATTTACACCGATCACAGGAGTCTCGAGCATATCTTCAAGCAGAAGGAATTAAACATGCGACAACGTCGATGGGTTGAACTTCTGAATGACTACGAGTGCGCCATCAAGTACCATCCGGGCAAGGCCAATGTTGTGGCAGACGCCCTCAGCCGGAAAGACACTATACCACGGCGCGTGCGAGCATTACAACTTACCATCCAGTCTAGTCTCCCTACCCAGATCCGAAATGCTCAGATTGAAGCTTTGAAACCGGAAAACATCAGGGCTGAGTCCCTGCGAGGATCGAGACAGCAACTAGAACAGAAAGAAGACGGCGCCTACTATGTGGCAGGGCGCATTTGGGTCCCACTTTACGGAGATCTACGAGAGCTTGTAATGGACGAAGCCCATAAGTCCCGTTATTCAGTACATCCTGGTGCAGATAAGATGTACCACGACTTGAAAACCACTTACTGGTGGCCTGGCATGAAAGCCCACATAGCAGCCTACGTTGGCAAATGTTTGACCTGCGCAAGAGTCAAGATCGAGTATCAGAAACCAGCAGGCCTACCACAGCAACCCGAAATCCCGAAATGGAAATGGGAACAGATTTCCATGGATTTTGTTACAGGGCTACCTAGATCTCAACGCGGGAATGATACTATTTGGGTGATAGTAGATCGATTGACTAAGTCTGCACACTTTTTGGCCATTAAGGAAACGGACAAGTTTTCTACCTTGGCAGAAGTCTATTTAAAGGAAGTAGTCTCCAGGCACGGGGTGCCAACTTCTATTATTTCCGACCGAGACGCTCGTTTTACTTCCGAGTTGTGGCAAGCTATGCACAAATGCTTTGGCTCACGTTTGGACATGAGCACCGCTTACCACCCGCAAACGGATGGGCAGTCTGAACGCACCATCCAAACCCTGGAAGACATGCTTAGAGCATGTGTGATCGATTTTGGCAAGAACTGGGAGAAGCATCTGCCGCTGGTGGAATTCTCCTACAACAACAGCTACCACACTAGCATTCAGGCGGCACCTTTTGAGGCATTGTACGGTCGTAAATGCCGATCACCTCTCTGTTGGGCGGAAGTCGGTGACAGTCAACTCACAGGCCCAGAGCTAGTGGTAGATACAACTGAAAAGATTTCACAGATCAGGCAACGCATGGCGGCAGCTCGTGACCGTCAGAAAAGCTACGCTGACAAGCGTAGAAAACCGTTAGAATTCCAGGTCGGGGACCGGGTTCTACTCAAAGTCTCACCCTGGAAGGGTGTGGTCCGTTTCGGTAAACGAGGCAAACTGAATCCACGGTATGTTGGACCATTCGAAATTACCGAGAAAATCGGTAAGGTTGCTTATAGATTGAACCTGCCTGCAGAGCTGAGTGCAGTGCACAACGTTTTTCACGTATCTAACCTGAAGAAGTGTTTGTCGGATGAAACACTTGTGATTCCTTTTAAGGAACTGACGATTGACGAACAGCTACACTTCACTGAGGAACCGATTGAGATCACGGATCGAGAGATCAAAACCCTCAAACGTAGCCAGATACCCCTTGTGCGAGTTCGTTGGAACTCACGACGCGGCCCAGAGTTACCTGGGAGCGGGAGGACCAGATGAAGTCCAAGTATCCCCAGTTATTCCCAAACGAAAACCCCAGCACTGAAGCTACAACCGAATTTCGGGACGAAATTCCAAACTAACGGGGGGATGATGTGACACCCCGTTAAAACACGCTAGCTTGGCAGTGGCTGCTTCAACTTTCGGGACGAAAGTTCTTAAAACTTGGGGATAATGTGACACTCGAGGTTTTTCCGAACGATCACTTTGTAATATTTTGTGTATATAAATATTATTAAATGAAAACGTGACCTTTGTGCATGATATGTGATGTATGTATGTATTATATATATATATATGAGAGCCGAAACCACGACCCGAGACCATGACTCGCAACCGGGCGGTTGCGAGTGGGCCACTCGGTCTCGAGTGGGCCGTTGAGCCGAAACCGGTTGGGCCGAAACCCCCAAGCCCAACTCGTGACCCCTTGTATAAATCCCACCCTTTTCCCCACTTGCTTCATTTTACACACCAACACTTCTTCTAATCTCTCTCACTAGAAAACCATCTACAAACACCACTTTCCTTCTCCTTGATCTCGGTTCAAGCTTGGAACAAATCGGACAAGACACTCGGTCAAGACCATCACTCGGACACTTCATCTTCTCTCATTTTCTTCCTTTCTTTCGGCTCATCCTCCTTCTTCACAACCGGTTAGTGTTGTTACTATGTGCATAAGATTTATGTATATTGTATGAACTAGAAGATGGTTAGTTAAAATTGTTGCACATGATTTTTGGATGATTTGTGAAGTTGGATTATGTGTGTTAAACCTTGTGTATGAAAAATTGCTAAACATGCTTAAAATAACTAGAAATGGTAGATTAAGAATGATTATGGCTAACCATACTATGCTTCTTTATTTCTTGCAAAGATGATGATGCTAAACATAAGATTTCGGCTATATATTGTATGTTCTTTGTTCTTGCCATGATAATCTTGTCATAAAAATGTGATTTTTGGTTCATAAAAGGTATGATTTGTTATGATGAAAACCCTAGAAAAATATGAATATAGGATGAACTTGTTGAATGAGGGTTTGAAGATTCAAAAATGGCAAAGTTTGATCTATCTTTACTAGTATTCAGATTAGGCAAAGTGTTAGTGAAATATTATTGGTTGTTTCCTATTATGGGCCTGAATTCTTGGTACAATTTGGACTGTCATATCTGCATCATCACGTGTACATGAAAGTGACGGATTACGACTCGCAACGACGGCATTACAACTCGAAACCACACGGTTGCGACTCGCAACCATAGCAGGACAACTCGAAACCACGAGATTGCGACTCGAGATCACGCCGTTGCGACTCGCAACCAAAACGTGACCACTCGAGACCACGGTTGCGACTCGCAACCACAGCGTGACAAGCCGAGACCACCTGGTTGCGACTCGAGACCAGCTGGTTGCGAGTGGGCTGTTCATTTTAGTTATTGGGCCATTCTGTGTTGGACTATCTGTTAAATGGACTATGTGTTGCTGTGTTCTGTTGACTGTGTTACTGTTAGGGCCGGCCCAATAACCCCATGACTATTACTTGTATGCATGTTATGTGCCTGTATATGTTCTTACGTGATTACTTGTACACCGAACCTGACCTATACCGGTAACCATGTTAGGACGTGGTGACCAACGTGATTGACAAGTAACCTAAACCTACCGAGCAACCCAAGGTGAGTTCACAACTTAAAAGCATGCGTCCCGGTGGTTTGGGACACGAGACTAAAACAATCCTATCCCCTGGTAAAAGGGGATACTATTCACATACCTTCCCTAGTTTTCGGGAAGAAAACTTACTTTTCCTTCCCTGGTATTGGGAAACCTTTTGGTTAATTACTGTTTATACGGATTGCAACTAACGGCACTAAACGAAACTCTATCACTCAAGTCCCTACTACAAATACCGATTAGTCGCCGGGTTCAGGCGAACGGGTTATTAGTTGATAGCGCTATTTAGGTGTTTACCAGCCTCACACCGTGCCCTGGTTTGGGATCGGTCGTGAACTAATGTACTCAGAAATCCGTCAATGATGATAGAACATTGACATCGGGGCATCCTGCGGATACGCAACGGTTACCTAGTGTTCGGTATTGGAAAAACAGTTTAGTCGCTAACATTTGAGGTAGCTCCCCAGGGCATGTATAAACGGATAAATTAACCGGTGAAACAAAGTTTTTGGTAATTAAAACTGGACAACTAGTGAACTCACTCAGCATTATTGTTGACCCCTTACTGCATGCTTTGCAGGTAACCAGTGACGAAGGAGCTTGCAGCTTGGGGACGTGTAGTGTCTGTTCACCCTTGTGTTGGGTGTCACCTTATTTTGAAACATGAACTTGGTTTTAATCTACCTTACTTAAGCTTCCGCTACTTATTACTGTTTTGAACTTAAAACTTTAAACTCTGAACTTAATATTTGCTAAGCTTATGATTAGTAAGTATTACTTTTGTTATCAACTTAAGTATTCGGTATAATTGGTGGCTGGATCCTGGTCAGTCACGCCCTCGAAGCGGGTGTTATCCGCAGGTGGATTTTGGGGGTGTGACACTTACAACTCGAGGTGGTTCTCATTTTAGCGGTCCCCTATATATATATATATATATATATATATATATATATATATATATATATATATATATATATATATATATATATATATATATATATATATATATATATATATATATATATATATATATATATATATATATATATATATATATATATATATATATATATATATATGTAGGGTAGGGTTCCAGCGTGAACAACCTCCCAAGAGTGAACTGCGTGAACAGATATGGACCCTTGATTTTCTTTTTAGTTGTTAAGGGTAGGATTGTAATTATATAAAAAATTAGATTTAAATGATTATTTTAGTAATTGAATTAAGTTACATCTTTCCTAATTTAAATTCATCATCCACATTATGTTTATTTATTAATAAGATAATTATCAAAACAAACAACAAATCACCAGATTTCAATTTTAATTTTTATTTCAGATTTCATCATCAGAATTCAAATCTTGATTTTTAAGATCCACGTAACCTTCATATTTCAACGGTATACACATGTGTACTTGGATATAAATAGAACAGTACGCATGTGTATTCAGCATCGTACGTATGTGTACACTAATTCACAGGTGTACATCAACATTCAATACAAATTTTTTTTTGAGATATCACAAAACAGCATTTGTACATCGCATTAAAAAGAGGGCAAAATCAGAATACACATGTGTACATCGCATTTAAACAAATAATTATTTTAATAATTGAATTAAGTTACATCTTTCCTAATCCTTGATTTGATTTGTGAGAGATTTATGCAATCAATTTAAGAGGATAATTGATTACTTGATTTGTGAGAGATTTATGCAATCAATTTAAGATTGAAATTACACATATACCCTTTTTATATTTAATTAAATGGAAAAAATTAACCAAATAAATACCATTATGCCACTCACTTTAATCTCAAGATCATAAAAATCAAGGGCCCAGATCAGTTCATGCAGTTCACTCTTGGGTAGGATTGTAAATGGACAATTAAATTTAATTTTTAAACTACTTATTATAATTTGCATTCAAAATATCAGTTACCATAAACTGATCCTACATTTTAGTATTTTAGTTTAATTATTCCTAATCAATATTATAAAATCGTACATCCTCCATAATTACGAATTCATACATCTTAGATCCAGTTCGTCAATCATCTTATTCTTTTTTGCTCTTAATAGTTTTCATCAAAGTTCCAATTTAACACCTACAAACACTAGAGTTGACCGAACTATCGCCGTCTAAAATGGTAGTCACCATCATCGTCTGAACCAACGGTTCTTCATCGCTTGAACCGACGATTCTCGTCGTGTAATTGTTCATTGTATCTCCAAAGATACTCGTCGTGTAATTGTTCATTGGGATTAACAAGGATTATCTTTTAAATTTTACAAAGATCATTATCTAAAACATATAACAAACAAGATCACGTAAGTTAAGAAATTCATATCGGGTAGTTTTCTACTCAATTTCTATCGCACAGTTCGTCATGTCTTTCAACCATGGCCGACCCAAAAAATAATGCCCAGCCATTAGTCGATCGCACATGTACACTTGTGTATAATCATATACACACCTGTGTAAATTCATAACTACATTTATTTACACACACAAGTACACTTGTGTATACTCATAGATACACTTGTGTATTAAAGTCTATACATTGGTGTAACCATAAAAACTACATAACTTTTACATTGTACACATAATAAAAATCAAAAACCATACCCAAAATTAAATTAAACCAACCAACCAAAAATCCGGTTTACGTCATAAGAAAAAAAACTAACCATGTGCCAACATTACGAAAAAACAAAGACCATAGTCATAAACATATTATTGTCTACATTGAACATTCTAAACATTAAGCCTATTCACCACGTTGTATGCAATCGCTTCAGCCATTACTCGATCGCGGAGCGTGTTAGCATTGGAGCACACAATCTTCAAACACACCTTTTTTGGCGTGTGTGCAAGCAGAAACCCGTTATCCCATTTTAATTTCGTGTGTATGTTCCTTCAATGTCAGAAAAACTGAATAAGATCATCCATTGAATTTTTAAACTTAGACGGTGCTTTACGTGAAATCCTTTTGCTTTTCCTTCCTACATAATTAAATTAGTAGGTTCTTATAAATCCTAACTGACTTGTTACCAATAATCCAATTTAAACTTATAACATGTTTACAGACCTGTATACATAAACATATGGAAGCTAAACATTACAATAGAGCTGAGTACACCTATATGATATTAATAATAATCCATAAAAACCACAAAAAACAACAAAAAGTCATATGCAACTTAAAAAAAATTATACACATGGAAGCTAAACATTACAATAGGGCTGAGTACACCTGTATGATATCAATAATAATCCATAAAAACCACAAAAACAACAAAAAGTCATATGCGGCATAAAAAAACAATTAAACATGTGTACAAGCCATCAAGTGCAAAACCTAATACATAAGAGCATCATATTTGCAAAATACTTATACACCGATGTACATCAACCTTGAAACCTACTGGTAATTCACAAATATACATCATATTGAACGCTCCTCGTACACTAATGTACATCAACCTTGAAAACCACTTGTTATTTAGAAATGTACATCATATTGATGCTCCTTATACACTGACGTACATCAAACTTCAAAAACACTTTTTATTCACAAATGTAAATCATATTGAATGCTCATTGTACACTGGTGTACATCGAACCTCAAATACATACCACTTAACAATTATATACAAACAAACCCACATCAGCCATTGACAAACCAAGCATATCAAGTTTTTTTTTTTTCAAAACATATGTTTTATACATACACCACATCTGAAATACACATCCTATAAACAAATGTATACTATAAACAACCACATCAAAGTTATAATCCAACTTTATAAAACAAGTTACACTGACCAATTGAAGCTATTATAGAAAAAAATCCTAACCCTAGCTTTCACCAAACAGAAAACGAAGAGTATGGAGCATATGTTACCCTAGCTCAATCGACGAAGACTACATAAGAAGAATAAACTGATTTGTGGATTATAATGTACCTTGATCAGTTTCAGAAAGGGAAACACACGTTTGACAGATTTCTTCGCCGGAGTCGCCTTACCGTCGTCTTGTCGTCTGTCTTTCTTAGAGAGAGAGAAAAGAGATTTCTAAACAAATGAAAATAGATCCTTTGTCTACTGATATGTGCTACAATTTGGGGAATCAAATTTCTTTTCAAATATATGAAACGATTACAATTCCATAATTATGAGGAGAAAGAATATTTCTAATGTCTAATATACCCTTTCAGTTTTTGTAAAAAGGAAATTAATTAAAAAAAATTACAATCATGCCATTGTTATTAAACTATGGATCAACAAAATCAAAGGCCCTGATTAGTTCACACGGTTCACTCTCAACCTAGTGTTCACTCTAGAACCCTACCATATATATATATATATATATATATATATATATATATATATATATATATATATATATATATATATATATATATATATATATATATATATATGGTAGAGATGTGGTAAAAAGTGTCTAAAATGTAAGAAGGGTAAGAAGTGTTTTAAACCATTGGATATTTGATCTAATGGTTGAGATCAATAGGGTATAAAAATGTAAATTGTGTTTTAATTAGAGGGACCTTATGTAAAATTGAAGGGCAATAGTGTCTTTTTCAATGTTTGAAATATGGTAACCATATCATACACGACCAAAAACTCCTACATTCACTATTTTTTCCTTAAATATCGTAATTAATGATTCACCTTAATTGTAGGAGGTCTTTGGTTACATATTCGTCATACATTATCATAAAGAGAACTGTAATCAGATTCATGGCGTGGTGTTTTAAAACAACCAGATAAAATTGACTATGATTCAAGTCATGGTGTTTTATCTGGAGACATTGTTCATGGCATGGTGTTTTAAACATCTATGATTCAAGTCATGGTGTTTTATCTGGAGACATTGTTCATGGCGTGGTGTTTTATCAATACAAAACATTCCCAGATTTTAAAACACCATGACTATGATTCAAGTCATGGTGTTTTATCTGGAGACATTGTTCATGGTGTGGTGTTTTAAACATCTCTGATTCAAGTCATAGATAAAACACCACGCCATGAACAATGTCTCCAGATAAAACACCATGATTTGAATCATAGTCAATGTCTCCAGTTTTTTAAAACACCACGCCATGAACAATGTATGATTCAAGTCATAGATAAAACACCACGCCATGAACAATGTCTCCAGATAAAACACCATGACTTGAATCATAGTCAATGTCTCCATTTTTTTAAAACACCACTCCATGAACAATGTATGATTAAAAGATGTTGCGATTAAAAGATGATGAAGAATATAAAACAATCAGATGTATAATGTTTCCTAAAATTCGATTCAAACCTTAAAAAACTCATCGGCAGTTTTTTTTTTTTTTTTTTGGCAGTTATTCTTGGAAATCAATTAAATGATAAAAATCTCCAATTACTAATATACCCTTTTGAATTAATTAGGATAAAGGACACTTGTCATTCCAAGATTATTTGTTACACTTCTTACAAAAGTCCCACTTTTTACAGGATCCTCTACCTATATATATATATATATATATATATATATATATAGGGCCTAACTAACTAGAAAACCCACTTGAGTTGGAAAACCCCCATAAAGTTTAGGTTACAAAACTTTAGAAAGAAATACGACATGTATTATATATAATTTCAAACATTTCAAGCCAATAAAATATAAAATCATAGGGTAATATTAAATAATAGAAATAAAAACCATTAAACCAAAAATGTATAGCATATCATATTTTATTATATTATACTATATTATATTGTATTGTAATGCATGATATTTGTTATTTAATATGTTATGTTCTAGTATATCATATTCTATTCCTTCTCATATGGTTTCGTATAATACTAATGGTATGATACTATTGGATAGATCCCATATAATATGGTATCTAGTATTATATCATACCACATAACATTATATGATGTTATCACTACTTCCCAAACAAGTATTATAGACGGAAAGTTCGACGGTCAAGAAACCCAAAAATGAAAAAATATTTTTTTGTTTTTGTTAGATAACTTTACTGCTGATCCTTAAAATAAAAATAAAAATCAAAAATTGTTAATTGTTATTGAATTTTTACAAACATATTACCCATATAAAAACATTATGTTTTCATATTGCATCAGTGTTCAACTATAATGAATCACAAATCCAAGAAAGAAAAAAGATATTACCATCAGTGTTCAACTATAATGAATCACAAATCCAAGAAAGAAAAAAGATAGTACCCATATAAAAACATGAGAAAGTATAATATACAAAAGGGCTTAACGTACGTTAACGTACGCGACAAGAACATAACGTGCTTGATTAATATAGATAACTTGCGTGATTACCTTTTGATCAATGTTCCATGCGTGATTATGTTGCTGTGTGTGATAATTCAGGTCCCATGCGTGATAATTCAGATCCATGTGTGATTATGTGTTCTATGCGTGATAATCCACGGCCAGGATTGTTGCGTACGTGAAGTAGGATAAGCCGTTAAGTATGTTAACCGCGCTCTAAAAACATTATGTTTTCATATTGCATTAGTGTTCAACTATAATGAATCACAAATCCAAGAAAGAAAAAAGAAAAATCATTTTGATAAGTTTTGTCCAAATGGTTTTTAAATCTGCCTCACATGAGTTAAGATATATTTGGTTTTTTCTTCACAAAAAGTTTTTTTTATATGATATGATACAAATTTTAGAGGGGTGAAATTGACAAGTTTTAAACTCATATTTTTAGAAAGGGGGAACGAAAAGTAAAGAAGGGGAGCATTTAGCCCTCCACTTAATTATTTGAAGGTTTTTTATTTTGGTATTAACACCATCAATTAATCTTCAATCTTAAAAAATTGAGCCTTTCTTTTCAAGAATCAAAACTATGAACTTTAAAAATCTACTCTATACCAAGTCAATCCCTTAGAATTCGAGTCGAGCTTAGGCTGGTTATGGCTTGACTCACCTACATTTTTATAAAATTGTTCTTAGTCAACTCCATACCAACTCAAGGCCTTGGTAAAAAATTCAATTTGGTTAGGAGTTCTAGTCGAGTTTGAGCTGGTTATGTTGGATCAGTTCTGTTTAAATGTAATGGAAAACATGAATAATACCTGTTACAGCAGACAGGCCAGCAGAGAATCCAGTCAGAGATGCAGCCACTGAGTTCGACATGATTGTCAGGATGATCTGGTTCCTCCTTAGGGTGTAAGTTATGATGGTGATGAAACCGAAATTAGGGTAGTTTCGGTTTAGGGAGAGAGTCACGAATTTGATGATGTTATGAGGGTTTGATTGTGTAATGTGTGTAACCCTTTAACTCTCTAATAAGCCCCTTATTTATACACCCAAGAGGAAACCCAATTAGTTAATAAGGGTAATATGGTCCATCAACAATTACCAACTAATTATTAATAGGTTATTAATATATTTTGATCTAATATAATATAAATGATTATATAGGCTACAAGATTAAATATTATATTTATATATTTAATCTCACATTCTCCCACTTAGCCAAGTAATCATTTATCATGAGTATTAGGTAAGCCTGGCCAGGAGTTAACACTCATTTTAGCTTTAAACCAAGAACTATAGCAGAGAAATACAGCCGTTGAATCATCATTCGACTCAGGACCCCCATTAATCATACTATACCCTCAATTTAAAACCTAATAGTTACGATCAAAATATGTATAAGCCCTTTAGCGTCTGATTTGTATTTATATTTGTCTATATGTCATTACACTGGCAGAACATATGTTAGAGACATACAAAATCAAACTGAGGAAATTTCATTAATTAAAACATAAGCTAGTACAATATGCCTTTAAATAAGGTCTTTAGTAAGTCCCATATTCGATACATGTTCTTCGAAAACTTTAGGTGGGAGACCTTTAGTCATCGGATCCGCTAGCATATCTTTAGTACTAATATACTCAATACAAAGATTATTTTCCTCAACTCGTTCATGTACGAACAAGTATTTTGTATCGAGATATAAACCAGCTCCAGTCGAACTGTTACTGTTCGAGAAACTAACGGCAGCTGAGTTATCACAGTAAAGCTTCAATGGTCTAGAAATGAAATTAACGATTTTGAGTCCAGTGATCAAATTTCTAAGCAACATTCCATGACAGGTTGCGTTGTAAACAGCAATGTATTCTGCCATCATTGTGGAAGTTGTAGTTAACTGTTGTTTATGACTCTTCCATGATATAGGTCCGCCTGCTAACATAAAGATGTAGCCCGAAGTGGATTTCTTGTCATCTTTGCATTTTGCAAAGTCAGAATCAGAATAACCTACCACTTCTAAGTGATCACTTCTTCTATAAGTCAGTTTATAGTCTTTCGTCCCTTGCAGATATCTGAGAACCTTCTTAGCTGCTTTCCAGTGATCTAGGCCAGGATTAGTCTGATAACGGCCTAGCATTCCAGCAATATAAGCGATATCTGGGCGAGTACAGACTTGAGCATACATCAGGCTCCCGACTACTGACGCGTAAGGTATCTGGCTCATTTGCTCCTTTTCAACCTCTGTTGTCGGACACTGGAATGAACCGAAAACATCTCCCTTAACTACTGGAGCGACGGAGGGTTTGCACTGTTGCATGTTGTAACGTGTAAGGTCACGATCTATGTAAGTCTTTTGAGACAATCCTAAGATCCCTTTGTGTCTATCTCGGTGAATTTCGATGCCAATGACGTAAGAAGCATCTCCGAGATCCTTCATGTCGAAGTTATGCGAGAGTAACCGCTTCGACTCATGCAACATGTCTAAACTATTACTTGCCAATAGAATATCATCTACGTAAAGGACAAGTATAGTAAAATTACTCCCACTCATCTTGAGGTAGGTGCATTGATCCACTTGATTCTTCATAAAACCTTGCCTCTTCATGACTTCATCAAACTTGAGGTACCATTGACGTGATGCTTGTTTTAACCCATAAATGGATTTCTTCAACTTACAGACTAGATGCTCCTGACCTTCAGGTTTAAAGCCTTCAGGTTGTTTCATGTAAACATCTTCGTCTAAGTCTCCGTTAAGGAAAGAAGTTTTGACGTCCATCTGATGTAGCTCTAAATCAAAATGAGCTACTACGGCCATAACGATCCTTAATGAATCTTTACGAGAGACAGGTGAAAACGTCTCTTGATAATCAATTCCCTCTTTCTGAGTGTAGCCCTTTGCAACCAATCTCGCTTTATAGCGTTCAACGTTCCCATTCGGATCCAGTTTTGTTTTGAACACCCACTTACAACCAACAGGTTTGACACCGTTGGGTAATTCTACCAAATCCCAAACGTCATTTTTCTTCATGGATTCAAGCTCATCAATCATTGCTTTCTTCCATTCAGAAGAGAAGACTGATCACTGTTAATGGCTTCATTATAAGAGATAGGATCATTGAGCTTTCCAGCATCCATTTCAGTCAGGTAGGTAACGTAATCATCCCAATTAGTAGGCCGTTTCTGCCTAGATGACCTCCTGAGCTGATTTGCGGGTTCAGCGTTGTCTTGGTTTTGAGCGTTTGATGTGCCTTCGTTATGAGGTATAATGGGTTCTGGTTGTGGAGATGGAGTTTGTGCAGTGGCTTCAGGTGCAGTTGCATGGGGTACAAGAGGAGTAAACGGAGTAATGGTAAGCGACGAGTCTCTCCCCCCCCCCCCCCCGCGTCTTGTACTTCTTGCAATTCTTCATAAGGGTTAGTACTGCTCCCACTGACCTTGAAATCCTCCAGGAACGCAGCACGCTTGGTTTCAACAATACGAGTGACATGGGAAGGACAATAGAAACGATAACCCTTTGAATGATCAGGATACCCGATAAAGAAGCAGGTAACTGTTTTAGGGTCAAGTTTCCTTAGGAAAGGATTATATAATTTTGCTTCAGCAATGCAGCCCCATACTTTCATATATTTAAGACTCGGTTTCCTTCATGTCCAAAGTTCATAAGGAGTTTTAGGGACAGACTTAGAAGGAACTCTATTGAGTATATGAACAGCTGCTTTTAACGCTTCAGTCCAGAGGAATAATGGTAAATTAGTGTTGGCTAACATACTGCGCACCATGTTCATAAGGGTACGATTTCTTCGTTCAGCGACACCGTTCTGCTGAGGTGTACCAGGCATGGTGTATTGGTTCACAATCCCCTGGCCCTTACAAAACTCATAAAATGGACCAGGAGCTTGACCCACATCAGTATGTCTTCCATAATATTCACCGCCTCTGTCTGATCTCACAACTTTAATTTGACGATCTAATTGCTTTTCAACTTTAGCTTTATAATCTTTAAAAGTTGTAAGAGATTCAGACTTTTCCTTTATAAGATACAAGTACATGTAACGAGAATAATCATCAATGAAAGTGATAAATGAAGTATGTCCTGTGATGCCAGCGATTTGATAGGGACCACTAATGTCAGTGTGAATGAGTTCTAATAAATTAGAGCTCCTAGTGGCACCTTTCTTATTCGCTGATGTCATTTTGCCTTTAAGACATTTGACACATGTTCCAAAATCAGTGAAATCGAGAGGAGGTAAGACTTCATCCTTTATGAGACGATTTAATCGTTCTCTTGAGATGTGGCCTAAACGTTGATGCCACAACATAGATGAAGTCTCTAAGTCTCGAATTTGTTTCTTTTCCATCTTTGTGAGTGATTCATTAATATAATATGACAACAAAGATTTGGAAAAATTATCATCTAGTTCTAATCTGTAGAGACCACCATCCAGAATGCCAGTACCATAAACAACGGAATCATAGAGAATAGAGAGTTTGCGATGACCATGAGAAACGACAAAACCGTCCATGTCTAACTTTGGTCCTGATACAAGGTTCCGAGTTACCTCAGGAACATATAAGGTATCATAAAGTTTAATACATAAACCAGTTTTCAAAAATAACTGTAATGTTCCTATGGCCTTCACTTCTAATTCCCGATCATCCCCAACTTTAAGTGTTCTTTGGTTTCTTCCCAGCTTCCGGATTGTAAGGAATCCCTGAAGTGAATTGGTAACATGAACCATAGAACCAGAATCAAACCACCAAGAATTAGCAGGAACATTTAAATTAAAGGACTCAAGTATCATGAAAAAATCGTTACCTTTCTTAGCCAGCCACTCCTTGAAATCAGGGCATTCCTTTTGCTTATGTCCTGTTTTCTTACAGAACTTGCAATAGGGTTTGCCTAAGGAGTTCTTAGAGCTGGAAGGTGTACTTGTATTAGGATGAGGATTTTGCTTTTGAACCTTAGAAGCATCCTTTCTTGGATAAGAGTTCTTCCTCTTCTTTGAGCTGGAGGTGGTGAAGTTAGCAACATCAGTAGTGCGATCCATCTTCATACGCTCTTCCTCCTGCACGCACATAGCGATCAGCTCACTCATCGTCCATTTGTCCTTCTGAGTGTTGTAATTGATCTTGAATGCTTCATTGGACGAAGGAAGCGAAGTGATGATGAAGTGAACAAGAAAACCATCACTGATTTCCATCTCAAGGCCCTTCAACTTATTTTCCATGTCATGCATCATCATGATGTGTTCGCGAATGCCGCTCCTCCCATCATATTTAGTTGTCACCAGCTTGAGGATAAGAGTGCTTGCGTGTGCCTTTGATGTTCCCTTGAATTGATTCTCCACAGAAGCCAAATAGGTTTTAGCATCTTCAGAATCAGGAATGGCCCCTCTGATTGAGTTATGAATGGACTGCTTCATGAACATGAGAGACATGCGGTTACACCTAGTCCATTTATCATGGACTATCTGCTCAGCAGCAGTACTTGTAGCGGTAAGGTCCGCTGGCTTATTCTCTCTTAAAGCATAATCAAAGTCTAGCAATCCTAGAGTAAGCATGAGGGCATCCTTCCATTCAGCAAAGTTATCACCAGTCAAAGGTGGAATCCCGCAATTGGGTGCTGATAGTGGAAATAAGATGAGCAAGTTATGATACAAAAGAAGAAATCCTAATGTGATCTAATGGGCTGGTTATACTAAGGCAGGCATAAATAATGACCATTTTAATTATGAAGCTGTGATAATGTCTATTACTAACATCAAAATAATAGACTTAGTAAAAAAATTCTACTTAAACGAGGACAAATCAGCTTTGGCCAGAAGTGTAATCATTTAAGTATGTGTGCAAAGTAATTGTGACAAATCAGCTTTGGCCAGAAATGAGACAATCACTTTAGTTATGCACTTGTCAAGCATGCTAAACATAAATGAATTAAATCAGCTTTGGCCAGAATTAAGACATTTCAGGTTTGTAATGCATACTCAACATAGCTTTTATTAGACTTGAACAATAAATAAATGTATTAAATCAGCTTTGGCCAGAATTAATACATCAGAAGCTCATTCAAGTAAAGCTATTTTGGTTTTGCAAAATTATCTGATTCTGATAAATTAATTTAGTGTTAACAAAACCAAGTATTTAATAGCAAACCAAGTATTTTAGTTCACATTTAAACAACCTAAGTTTTGAGATCTCGAGTGAGGTCTCGAGTCATGGTCTCGAGTCATGGTTTCGACTGAGTTTTGAGATCTCGAATTAGTTATGAGGTCTCGAGTCGCAACCTTAGTCTCGAGTTGTAGCGTTATTATCTCGAGTAGCAACCTTGGTCTCGAGTAGCAACCTCAGTCTCGAGTAGCAACCTTAGTCTCGAGTTATGACCTTATGGTTTCGAGTAGCAACCTCATGGTCTCGAGTAGCAACCTCATGGTCTCGAGTAGCAACCTCAGTCTCGAGTAGCAACCTTAGTCTCGAGTTATGACCTTATGGTTTCGAGTAGCAACCTCATGGTCTCGAGTAGCAACCTCATGGTCTCGAGTAGCAACCTCATGGTCTCGAGTAGCAACCTCATGGTCTCGAGTAATGACCTTATGGTCTCGAGTAGCAACCTCATGGTCTCGAGTTATGACCATGTTAACAGCTGTTTTGTGATAATAACTGAAAACTCGAAATTTTAGGGATTGTGGGATAATGTTTCCTGTTTTAATGCTGATCTAAACTTATCAAAAGATTTCGAAAATAATAACTGACAGTTTCCGAAAAATTTATTAGATAAAATTAAGATCAAAACAGTAAAAACACCCACTAATCTAAATTATATTCCAAAACTTAGGGACTTTTCGAGTTTTCTTAGAACATTATGATGAACCCTAAAAATTTAAAACATAATTCTGGGATCCGAAATATAAATTTTATGATTTCAGTTAACAGATTTCGGATATTATCATCCCATTTATGGTTTCGGGTGACATGATTTAACCACCCTTTTTCTTAAATACTGATTTCGGCTCATAGAAAACCGAAAACAGCCGTGATTTATATGGCTTTAAAAACTTCCGTTTTCCAGATTTTTGATCCCAGAATAATAATGGATGCGAAAACAGAACTGATTTAACAACATATGCTCTGATACCACATGTTGGATCAGTTCTGTTTAAATGTAATGGAAAACATGAATAATACCTGTTACAGCAGACAGGCCAGCAGAGAATCCAGTCAGAGATGCAGCCATTGAGTTCGACATGATTGTCAGGATGATCTGGTTCCTCCTTAGGGTGTAAGTTATGATGGTGATGAAACCGAAATTAGGGTAGTTTCGGTTTAGGGAGAGAGTCACGAATTTGATGATGTTATGAGGGTTTGATTGTGTAATGTGTGTAACCCTTTAACTCTCTAATAAGCCCCTTATTTATACACCCAAGAGGAAACCCAATTAGTTAATAAGGGTAATATGGTCCATCAACAATTACCAACTAATTATTAATAGGTTATTAATATATTTTGATCTAATATAATATAAATGATTATATAGGCTACAAGATTAAATATTATATTAATATATTTAATCTCACAGGTTATGCCTAGACTTACCAACATGTTTATCAAATTGTTCTTAGTATATATGAAACAGAATATATTTTCACTCTAAACTTCTTTCTTCATCATTACTTGTAAAATAATTACAACCATTCAAAAGTCGAAGAAAATGTTAAACCCTTGAATAAGTATTTAAATGTTACATCTATTATAGGAATCAATTACAAGATGCACTTAAAATTATAAAATGGTGTATATTTCTGGAAAACGTAAAATCTTAATCAATCATCACAACCAACTATCTAAATTGTCATTAAAACTAATCTTCAAATCTTAATCAATCATCACAAGGTTCAGAAAGTTTTAATCCATTCCCATATAGCTTCTCTCCTTTCTGTGCCAAACTAAATATTTCCGATTCTTGAATAAGTATTTGTAGCAGTCAATGATTTCTCAAACAATGGAGTAACCATCTCATTCACACAGTCGAAGAATCATGGCAGGAACGGATTTGTTTGTTACGCATAAATAAAATCATCTATGCTTCATTTTATGTATAGTAGGTGCTAGTATTTTTAAAGAATTGAAAGAACACCGCTAAAAGATGTTATCATGTTCAACTGTCATTCTGGGTGCATAGCGGTCTAGCTTATTCTTCCTACTGGGTCCAGTGCCAGGCTTATCGTTACGAGCTTGAACTTGAGCTCAAGATTTAGTAGAGGACTTACTTCCAGTGGGTTCAAGAGACAGTGGTTGAGGGGTTGATCGAGGTTCATCAGTCACTTGATTAGTTGCCACCAGTGTTTGTTGAACAGCAGCAAGAGGGGTGGGTGTGCGGGTAGACTCTTGCGGGGTTTCTTGAGAACTCGGTATCTGAAACAAAACTACACGAATACGGTGTAAGAAAACATGTGGCTGTATAAGTTTTTGAGTAAAATGTCCATTTTGTCCTTGAGGTTTGGCCACATTTGCAACTTCCGTCCAAACATTTGTTTTTCCGCATCTATATTCAAAAGGTTGAAATCTTGCCATTTTCATCCAACTTGTTAACTCCATCCTTTTTCTCCATTAAATAAGGGGCATTTCTGTCTTTTTAGACATTTTTTATTATAATAAAAAACAATATAAGAAATAAAGATCCACCTCTATTGACTTTCTCCCCACCCAAACCCTTTAATCATCACAAAAAAATGTCTAGAAAGACGAAAATACTCCTGACTTAACGTTAAAAATGGATGAAGTTAACTGGTTGGATGAAAATGGCAAGAGTTCAAACCTTTTGGATCTAGATGCAGAAAAACAAACCTATGAACGAAAGTCGCAAAAATAGCCAAACCTCGGGTAACTTTTTATAATAAAAATTACCTCTTGAAATAAGGCTTATGTAATCTTCCATCAGCTTATCAAGTGTGGCTTTCATGCCAATGTCATCAAGAGAAACACCGTATCCATTCCCTGTATTCGGGCGCAAGATGCTAGAGTCCGTGTTGCGGGCCCACACATCGAAATGTTTCACCTAAGCAATCGCAGTTTTACTAAAAAACATATAATCAAAAGTTCCTGATCACAATATGGCAGGGTTTTCAGAGCCGGATCGGCGGGTCGAACCGATTTTTAGAAGGGTTGGACCGGATTTTTTTTGTATATTTTTCAGATTTAACCCTATTAAACTTTATCATATTTATGACACCTTCTGGTTCTTACGTCCGGTCCGACCGGTCAAACCATTGAACCTGTTAGACGTACAAGAATACATATATGTTCTGCATTATATGTATACAAAATAGATAAGCTAGATATAATTATTTGTTATGTTTTTTTTATATATAACATGGGGCGGTTACAAAACATTTATAAAACCCTATGTATGTACGTATATATATATCTGTATCTCCACATTTGTAAATTATCAATTCATTTATGAACATTTTCGATTAGAACTTTCTGCAGATTCACTCTTCATTATTCAAAGATTTCCAACAAAGTGGTATCAGAGCCACAACCTTCGATCCAAGAAATCTATTCACGTTAACTGTTTTAATTCATCGTCAAATTCAAGATCATGAATCAAGCGCAAGGAATACAAACACAAATCCCCAAACTGAATGGACAGAATTATTATCATTGGCACATTCAAATGAAAGTATTACTTGAATCACAGGAATTATGGACGGTTGTCGATGAAGGGTATCAAGAACTGGGACCAAATCCATCGGAAGAAAGATCCGCTGCATACCGGGAGTCAATTAAAAAAGATAAAAGGGCCATGCATATCATATTTCAGTCAGTAATTGACACAGTATTTGAAAGGATTTCACAGGCAAAGTCGGCGAAAGAGGCATGGATTATTCTTCACAAATCATACAGGGGAGAAGCACGCGATGTGAATTTGATTCGTTAAACATGAAAGATGGAGAATCTGTTGAGGAATACTTCAACAGAACGATTCATTTAGTAAATCAATTGCGGATGAATGAAGAAAAATTAGATGAACAGAGGGTTGTAGAAAAAATCTTACGTAGTTTAACTAGGAATTATGAATCGGTTGTTATAACTATCGAAGAAACAAAAAATCTCGCAGAAGTATCCACCGAAGAACTAATGGGGATACTTCAATCACATGAATTAAGATTGAAAAGATACGAAGACAATCCTGTTGAACATGCGTTTCAAGTAACGAATGTAAGCCAAGATAGATCTAGACAATCATTTAAGAACGATTCCACAGGAAGGGGACGAAACAAATATAAGGGCAAGAATTTCAATATGAATTCAATAAGATGTTTCAATTGCCATAAACTTGGACATACAGCCAAGTTTTGCAAACAAAAGGATGAAAGCGAAAGAACAGATAATGCACTAATTCATACAGAAGATGATGTCGATGAACAAGATGACACTATGTTCATGATTTTTAACATGGAGGAGACAGTCAAAGGTGACTGTTGGTATCTTGATAGCGGCTGCAGTAACCACATGAGTGGTAACCGAGAACTTTTTTCTCATCTTGATGAATCTTCAAAAAAGGAGGTGAGAACAGGGGATGATAAACGGTTGGAAGTATTAGGCAGCGGAAATATCTCTATTACGATTAGAGGAAGAGAAAGGAAGATACCAGATGTATTTTATGTAAAGGGGCTGAAACATAACCTGTTAAGCGTAGGGCAACTCATAGGGAAAGGATATGAAGTTGCGTTTAAGGGAGATAGATGCATTATCAAAGATTCAAATGGTGAACTTCTTGGTATTGTTAAGATGACCAACAATAAGATGTTCCCATTACATCCTGAAAGCGATCTGACATATGTCATGAATATGACTACCAGTGATTCCTCACGTCTATTGCACAGACGCTATGGGCATGTGAACATGGATACTCTAATTGACATGAAAAACAAGGATTTAGTAATTGGACTACCAAAGATAAGGAAGGATGACAGTACATGCGAAGGTTGCATATCTGGAAAACATGCCAGAAAACCATTTCATAAAAAAATGGTCTGGCAAGCTACTGAACCATTACAATTAGTTCATTCTGACATATGCGGTCCAATGAGAACAGAATCCATCGGTGGATGTAGATATTTCATTACATTTATCGATGATTACACTAGAAAAACATGGGTGTATTTTCTCAAATTTAAATCCGAGGCACTATATCACTTTAAGAATTTTAGAGTTTTGAATGAGAAGCAGTCAAATCATGTAATCAAAACACTAAGAACGGATCGCGGAGGAGAATACTGTAGCAAAGCATTTCAGGAATATCTGAGACTTAATGGGATTTGACATCAGCTTACTAACAGCTATACACCTCAACAAAATGGAGTAGCTGAACGAAAGAATAGGACTTTAATGGAATTAAGTAGAAGCATGATGAACATTAAGCAATTACCTAACTGTTACTGGGCAGAAGCGGTAGCATGCACTACTTACATCTTAAATCGAACAATTACGAAGACCAGACCGAACATCACCCCTTACGAAGCCTGGAATGGACAGAAACCAAATGTAGAACATTTAAGAGTATTTGGTTGTCTAGCTTATGCTCTTATACCCAAACAACATAGGGACAAGTTATCCAACAAAACCATAAAAACTATATTTGTTGGATATAGTGAAGCTAGCAAGGGTTATAAGCTATATAATCTCCTAACCAACAAGATCATCATTAGTCGTGATGTGATCTTTGATGAAAATAAGAGATGGGTCTTCGAAGGTGAAGGTTCAAATGCACCGCTTATCATTACTGATGTAGAGGAGATACAAATTCAACATGATGAAGAAAATAATCAAGAACAGGAAATTGATAACCACGCAACAGATAACGTAAACGAAGATCCACAAGAAACTTCCAATAATGATCAACAAGTTTGCGGTGGCTCGGGGACGTATGAAGCACATCAACAAAGTGCTGATCAAGATCAACAAAACAGTGGTGACACTTCATCTACAGATTCAGAAAATGAAGTCATTAAAACCAAAAGTATTAGGAATGTATATCGCAATACAAGAAAACTAACGAATGCAGAAGTATTACAGAAGTACAATCAAAATCAAGTGTTGAATTTTGTTCTCTATACAAGTACAGATCCGACAAGTTATGAAGAAGCAAGTAAAGATGAAAAATGGATAGCAGCAATGGACAGGGAAATGGATTCCATTAATAAAAATCACACTTGGGTGCTAGTAGATCCACCAAAACATCAGAAGCCAATAGGTGTAAAGTGGATTTATAAAACTAAATATGATGAAAAGGGAAATGTAGACAAATACAAAGCCAGACTAGTCGTAAAAGGATACAGGCAGAAATATGGAATAGATTATCAGGAGGTGTTTGCACCCGTAATAAGATTCGAGACAGTTCGAATAGTGCTAGCTCTAGCTGCTCATTATGGTTGGTATCTTCATCAAATGGATGTTAAGACAACGTTCCTAAATGGAAAACTGAATGAACAAGTCTACATAGAACAACCTCAAGGTTACGTTAAACAAGGAGAAGAACAAAAGGTATGTCATCTTCAGCGAGCCCTCTATGGTTTAAAACAAGCACCAAGAGCATGGTACAGTCGTATAGACACTTACTTCGTACAACATAATTTTAAGAAAAGTGCATATGAGCATACTTTATATATAAAAGACACTAACAAAGGGAAGTTAGTGATATGCTTATATGTCGACGATTCAATTATTGCAAGTAATTCCATACACTTAATTACGGAATTCAAAGAGTCAATGAACAAGGAGTTTGAAATGACTGATATGGGAAGATTACATTACTTCTTGGGCATGGAAGTACTTTATGAAGACGGAAATGTCATACTGTCCCAAAGGAAGTACATGAAAAATCTATTAGATAAATATAAAATGACACAATGCAATACGGTATCTACACCTATGGAGTATGGGTTAAAATTATCAAAAGATGATCCAGAAGAGTTTGTAGACGAAGGTGTGTATCGAAGCTTAGTAGGAAGTCTGATGTATCTCACCAACACAAGACCAGACATCATGTTTGCAGTCAGTAAAATTAGCAGATTTATAGAAAACCCGAGAAAGAATCACTGGGAGGCAGCTAAACGAATACTTAGATATATCAAAGGAACTCAAAATCAAGGAATTACTTATTCCAAAGGGGGAAAGAAAGTTCTGATAGGTTTTAGTGATAGTGACTATGCAGGAGATATGGATGATAGCAAGAGCACATCCGGATATATATTTCATTTAGGTTCAGGTCCAATCTCATGGCAATCAAAGAAACAAAAGGTAGTGGCTTTATCATCAACAGAAGCAGAATACATGGCCTTATCATTAGCTGGCTGTCAGGCTTTATGGATCAAAGGAATCTTAGATGATCTACAAGAAACCAACGTTTCCTCAATCCCTTTATACTGTGATAATAAATCCACGATATGTTTAGCAAGGGATCCTGTTTATCATGGAAAGAGCAAACATATAAGAGTTAAGTATCACTTTATCAGAGATCTAGTCAAGAAAGGAGAACTGAATGTCATTTTTTGTGCAACAAAGGATCAGATAGCTGATATTATGACAAAAGCATTACAACCAAAGGACTTCATTAGACTTAAGGAGCTTCTTCGCATGTCACCTGAAGTAATCTAGCTTACGGGAGGGTGTTAGACGTACAAGAATACATATATGTTCTGCATTATATGTATACAAAATAGATAAGCTAGATATAATTATTTGTTATGTTTTTTTTATATATAACATGGGGCGGTTACAAAACATTTATAAAACCCTATGTATGTACGTATATATATATCTGTATCTCCACATTTGTAAATTATCAATTCATTTATGAACATTTTCGATTAGAACTTTCTGCAGATTCACTCTTCATTATTCAAAGATTTCCAACAGAACCGGTAAGGAGACCGATTCGACATCCGGTCTGGTTCTGAAAACATTGCAATTTGGTTAATAATTTAACAACCTCGTGTATTAACTTTTGACAGAAATTCAGATTCAGCATGTTAAATGTATAGACTCCCGGTACGGGTTCAGACATTATGCTTCTAATACTTGTTACGAGATCCTTTCCCTTGGCTTTGAAGGCCTCTAAATATGTCGGCTGGAAGAATATTTTAGGATTCAACGTATATGGGTCTCGGAATATACGCTGAAACAATTATACAAAAAAAATCAAATCAAATAATATACTGACATTTATATATGCATACGGACGCATAATGCACTTGTGTAAACTGTTGAACTTTACCTGATAATCGGATGCAATTTTTTGCGTGTATTTTTCGAGCCCCTGCCGCTGTTGAAATTGAAGCAAAAAAAATTATAAAAATCAGTAGTGTGTTTAGAGAGAGAAAGTAGAGAGAGAGTAAACGTTCACTATGATTTGATTAATTACAAAAGGAGTGATTACAACGAGATACATAATCTAACAAACTAACTAGCTAGTAGCTAACTAACAAAGTCAATCAAGGTAACACTAGCTAATAATTATGATTAAAAAATTAACTGAAAACAGTAAAGATAATCAAGATTAAACACTTTAACATTAAACGGCCAGATTGAATCAGAAGTCATGTTTACTGCAAAATTAGAAGATGATTGATTATCAATCTAGATGCATTTTAACATTCCAGAATCTAATCAATTTCAGTAATTCAAGAATTTAAGCACAGATTACATAGTTTTGCAACACTTGATTGTATATTTGGCTAACATATAGTTATGCATACCAATATTGCATCTTGTGGTCCACAACCATTGCACTTAATTTCTTCCCCTTCTAATGTTGTATACCAGTCCATGGATACTGGGCACGGGCGATGGAATTTCTGTATCGAAAATGAGTGTTTTTCAATTTAAATAATAATAATAGTAATAAAAATAATAGTAATAATAATAATAATAGTAATAGTAATATTAATTATTATTATTATTATTATTATTATTATTATTATTATTATTATTATTATTATTATTATTATTATTATTATTATTATTATTATATAATAAAGGTACTCCCTTTATACCTATTGTAAAATATAGTACAACGTCGTAGTCGTACCAAGGACTAAATATATAAATGGAACACTACATAAATGTAAACGTATTCAAGGCAATGTCTTCAACGGAAATTAAGAAGCTCCGTTGTAGACACATTTTAGCTTGTTAAGAAGCTCTCATCAAGAAGAACAAAACCCAAATTAATCAATTATATAACACATAGAAAAGTACCATTATTTGCATACAGATTCAATTTTACTTTAAAAGTATAACTTTAACTCATTTTCTAACATTTTTCTTTTATAAAAATTAACGACAATTATAGAGTTTGTATATTTAACCCATTATATCTATAAATGGATGGAAATAAGTTTTGACTCTACAATCAGTATAGTTAACATCAAAAACCTTTCAAAGATACATAACCAATAAAAGCCTAACTGAAAACGGACCCATTATTTGATGGAATGGTTCTGAAAAGCGACCAAAGGTATATTCTTAGAAGTTCTATCAATAAATTTTTATTATATTCATGAGAAAGTATAAAAGCTCATCGTAAAATTTCTTACTTCAACAAAGGATTCCAATACAAGAATGTTAATGCACTTTTGGTGATAAGTGCAAGTCTTCCAACATTTAGGGTCTTTATTGTACAAGTGCCAAAAGTTAGTCCCAAGAACTTCCTAGGGACAATTTGTCCAAGTTTTGGAAGGAATTTCTTGGTCAGAGTTTTATGTAAAGTTTAGTCCCAAGAAGTTCCTAGGGACAATTTGTCCAAGTTTTGGAAGGAATTTCTTGTAATTTCTTACAAATTGTTGAATTTCTTGTAATTTTTTTTTTTTGTTAAAAAAAGTCGGACCAATGTTTTGGGTTATGAAAGTCTGACTCAATGTTTTGGATGAACTTAAGAAAATCAGAGACGATCTTGATAAGGACAAAGATCCCAACGCGTCAAAGCAGGGGGAGCAGTCAAGGAGTGCACGTGCTCCTGAAGCTGCGACTCCGGCTCATGTTGAGGGGGAGTCATCAGTTGCAGCTACAGGGGGAGATAAGGGCCCTGTAGAGGCTGTTGCTGAATTAGTTTTGGAACCTGGAGAAGTGGTTGAGGAAACGTTTGAGGATTGGCGTACAGACGACGACTTGGCTGGCAAGTTCAGTTTTATTGAAACTGCGAAAGGGAAGACAATTGAGTATGAGTCCTTGCCGGTAAACAGTGATATTCTCAGAAGCTTTGTGTTTGGCGTTGAAATGCCTGAAGAAATCTTCAACCCAATACGAGTTCCCGAAGAAGTCAGTGTGGCAGCTCGCAGATGGTTTAGGGTTCTTCCAGATGACACGCAAAGGAAGAGATACCTATCGACAAAAGGCGAGTACTCGGGTCAAATTCGTAGTTGGGATTTCGACGAGCAGCACGGCTTGGTGATGATTAAAAGGACCGATGGAGTTCAGTACTTCAGGCCTAGGGCTAAGGATCTTCAGACTCTTCCAGCACGTGATCTTCATCACATTGCTCAACTTGATCTCAACAACCATACAAGCGTGGCTAGTATCAGAGGATTGATTCCTCATCTGGCTGGTTGCTGAGAGTCGTGAGAGCAAGTGGAAGCTGTTCAAGCCAGCAGTCGGTCAAGGGGTTAAATATCTAAATAAGTTCACTGGTAAAGAGGAATGGAAAGTGGTTTACCCTCCATCGAGTTTCCTTCGTAAAATACCTATGCGAACGTTCGATCTCAATAAGTTTGATAAAATAGGTTATTGGTATCTCAATGGGAAGACTGGGGAAGCCGTGATTACTGAGAAGAATGTGGCGGAGGAGATTGCGAAGATACTGGATCCGATTTGGCTCGCAAACTTGAGGGAAGCACACTTGAAGAAGCTTCGTCGCCTGCCCCTAAAATACAATGCAGAAGATCGTGTTCTTGCGGACCAGTTCATCAAGGTGGTCCAGTTCTGTGTGAAGAACAAGGTCTGGGCAGGTAGCAGCTTTTCAAAGAGGATTTGAAGATCTCAAGTTCAATGAAGACCATGCACTGATCAAGGGGGAGTTTGTTAATGCACTTTTGGTGATAAGTGCAAGTCTTCCAACATTTAGGGTCTTTATTGTACAAGTGCCAAAAGTTAGTCCCAAGAACTTCCTAGGGACAATTTGTCCAAGTTTTGGAAGGAATTTCTTGGTCAGAGTTTTATGTAAAGTTTAGTCCCAAGAAGTTCCTAGGGACAATTTGTTCAAGTTTTGGAAGGAATTTCTTGGTCAGAGTTTTATGTATAGTTTAGCTTTTGTCTGAGTTTTGTGGCAAAAGCTCTCAGCTTTGTGCTATTTGTTTTGTCCGGGCTTTCTAGTTAGTCTTGAAAGTCCGGGTTTCACCTTGTATATATACTTTAATATGGAATAGACAAGGTAACGATTTCTGTGTGAATTTCTGTGCCCTAATCATTGTGTTTTGTCTGGCGGCGCTTTGTGTGAGTGACGTCATTCATCTTCATCAAGAATACTCAGTGTATTCTTGATTTCTCTCTCAAATCCTTGCATTCTTGTGTTTCATCTACAGTGGTTGATCATCAGGTGGATTCCGCACAGGTGGATTCCGCACACCTGTTGGTTGCTTTAGCTGAGTGAGATCTTGGATTAGGAGGCCTACAAAGAAACATCTGTAGATATTTAAATAAGGTTAATCATAAATGTATTTTTTTAGGTTAGTTACCTGCATAACTTTCGCAGATTTCATCTTCCGCGTGGTGATAGATTCCTATGAACAATCACCATGCTATCAAGATTTAACACCCATTCTTCAATTCCCTGCATCAGGAATCAGTCAGTATAATTAACAGCACAAAACAATATAAACCATTGAATCCGTACAATACTTTCGTAACTGGAGGTAGAAGATGCGGCGCCCTAGATGCGTCTGAAGCGACAGTGGAGTCAACTGGAGTCAGAAGATGCGGCAGTGGTCAACTAGGGTTTACCAACAGAAGCGGCGCTGAATAAAATAGAGAATCAGGGTTTGATTATTTATAATGGTGCGTTCTTGTGAGATTTTCCATTTTAACCCCTCATTTTTACACTATTTATCTATTAGTTACCCTTCTGGCCCTTTTATTTAGTATGTTTGCTAAGACTAAAAAATTATGTAGTTGTGCATATGTGCTTATGATATACTTCAAACAACACATGTTTACATTAGTTTTCACAATACATTGTCGCGTATCTCTATGTCACATTTCATGGAATAAGGTTTGAAGCATTCATCCACGTACATATATGAATTACATGGGTGGGTGGGATGTTGGGTTTCAAGCGTCAATCACATGCAAGAAAACTCACCATAGGATATTTGTTTTACTGCTTAAAACCCACATAAATACATACTCATGCTACGTAAATAAAGAATAATACCAACCAACTACCTGATTCAATCAACAATACTTAAGCCATGACCGGTTTCAGACCCATATCCATGACCCGAACCGAACCCGTCAAGATTATCCTACATTTACCCCCATAATCTTGACGTTGGCTTCTTCTCCTTAACTGAAACACACATGTTTATAGCTCTCTTGCTTGATCGGGGTCACACAGATCCGACTCTATTTTTACTATTGATTCTTGCTCAATCACTTGCTAACTTGATCTTCGCTGTTTTTTTACCCATTTTTTTACTCACCCATTTTGAATCCCACCGGTAAGCCGGTTCCCGATCACCTCACAACGCTCTGTTTTTCTTGACTACAACTAGAGGTGCTTGCTACTTGCTTCCATTTTTTACGGCCCTTATTTTCCTTTGTGACTTGAATGGTGACTTCAAAATTCAGATTTGAAATTGAACAATAACTCAATACGTATCCACCGAACAATTATGAAACCACCATTTTCAATATTAAAATGTAGTTCATAATATTATTCCAAACAAAGAAATCTGACTTTCGCTTGTCTCTTTTTCCTAATCTGATGGTTGTTAGATATGTAAACTTAATTATGTTAGTATTTATTATGCAAACTTATATGTCCGATATGTATTATAACTTATGAACGATGAGATAAGCGGGTGGGATATTCAAACTGCCTATGGCAGTTATTCCCGACACAAAATAACCGTCAAATATCAGGTATAAATATGTAATGACCTGCATCAAGATCCGGTACCAAGACATTCTGAATATTCTGTTCGAATTGTCCATCTTTCTTCCATTGTTTCCCTCAATTCATTCATTTCACTGTTTCTGCATATTTTGTTCTTGTTCGATCATGAATACCAATCAAAACAGTCCTCTTAATTCCGCTGCAAACCCTCTTGAATCCCAACATGAAGATGATGATAACAGCTTCTGCCATCATAGTGGCATCAGAGCCAAGGTTTCAAAGAAGGCAGAAATTCATCCCACGGCAACGACGATGCCATGCCAACATTGTCTTGATGAAAAACACCAAAAAGAGAAGAAATTCCCTCGTGTAAGGTTGTGTTATTACTGTCATCAACCCGGCCATCAGATTTACTCGTGCAAAGCGAAGGAACATGACGAAGCCACTCAATTAAACAAACAAGTGATCAACACTGGAATTCAGAGACATGAAGATGAAGTCGTCAACCGTCAAGAGATGATCATTACCGGAACGGAAGGTGGTCAGTGGGGTGATATATGGTATGTCAGTTCAATGTTTAATCATCACTTTGCTGGTAATCTAAATGTGTTTAAACGAATCAAACATTTGGTTGGGTGGAAACGAAATCTGGGGAGAATAACTTTCTGTTTATTCGGGATCGGGGCTGTGGAAATCAGATCTGGTAATGAAATATTACGTATACAAAGTGTGTTTTATGCACCCACTACAAGAAAACTGGGTTTTTAGTACACGCAAAAACGTCCTAAAATGCTATTTTATAGGACCTTTCATTTAATAGGACCAACGGTAAAAGCGTTTCATGTAAAGGGGTCGTAAAAAGTCTCGGAACTAAAAAAGCGTCCTAACATCTCAAATAAGATTATGAAACCAATTTTATGGTCGCATAATATGTATTTGAACAACCAAAATAGTGTCCTAATAAAAACATATTAGGACACTTTTACGATGTTCTAACATGTGCTTACATACTTTTAATCTTTTGATACACTTACAAGCGTCCTTAAAAATTAATTGATAGGACCCTTAAGATGTAACATTATAGATAATTAAGTACCTAGAAATAAGATCATGAAACCAATTTTACGGTCGCATAATATGTCTATAGACAACTTAAATAGCGTCCTAAAAAGAACATATTAGGACACTTTTACAATGTTCTAATATGTGATTACCTACTTTTAATCTTTTGATACACATACAAGCGTCCTTAAAAATTAATTTATAGGACCCTTATCATATAACGTTATAGCTACTTTAATATCAAGAAAATGGTCCTAATATCCCAAATGAGATTATAAAACCAATTTTATAAACAGACCATCAACATATAACATCCTAATAGTTATTGTATAAAATCAACTAATGAAAGAAATAAAAGTTCATTATATTTCCAAAAAGCATGTTCATAACAAAAACACTAACCATAAATAAGTTATAACATTATCTAACATAAAGTTTTAACATTTAACAAAGAAACTAAAAGCAATTAAATGAAATAAGAAGCATAAAATCTTGAGTCATCATGTGTCCTCAATCCTCATGGACTACCTACAAATAAACCATCCATGTATAAGCATTAAGTTCCATGATATTAAAATTATTTGTATCACAAATTTAACGAGATGAATGGATAGGGCCATGCGATGGATGCGCCAATACAATCTTGAATTGTAGAAAATAAACCATATGGTCTTACCAAGTTTTCATCTTTTTTTATTGGTACTTAAACGTTTACCTCACACCATTCTGGTCCAATCTCTGTACCACCAACTAGGTCATTTGGGTCTAAGCTCTGGATTCTTCCTCTTGCTACAATCTCGGTAGAGTTTAGAATGCTTTTGTGGAAAACTTCATCTCCGACCTAGATTTTAGTTTTCAACAAATATTTATTAAACTCTAGTCATAATAGTGCAAAAAATCATTCTACAAAAAAAAATAATAAAGTTTTACACTAGCAGGCTAAAATTTTTATAGATAAACTAAGGAAAATTGGTTTTTAAAGATTTATATAGAAAAATACCCGTAAACGTTGACGTCCATTGGTTACATTGGGGAAATGTTGTGATGCAAGAGGTTGAACACTGGAACCACCCCTCGACCCTTCCATCTCTGATACTTGGGCTCGTAACTGGACCACAGTACTAGTAAGTTCTTCACATTCAGACTTCAATTGGATGTTTTCTCTATGACATGCTGAACGACTTGGTATTACACCCCAAACATCAGCAGCACGAACACCCAGACCATACATAACCGCATCACCATTTCGATAATTACCCATTACTTTAGAAAAAACATCATCTGGTCCAGGCTTATCGCTCGAGCCCTCGGGAAGATTAGAACTAAGTTGTTGCATCTGTGCCTATATTAGACATAGTCACAAAAATAAGGTATGTATTTTTAACAGCATGAAGAACACATAGAAAAAATATGTGTACGAATATATAAGCATATTACTTACAATTGCATTTGAAGCTTCCAAATTTTTGGTAGTTCCATCTTTGGAGAAACATGCACCAAACATTTCCAATCGACTTGGATCTTGTCCCTTAGATGCCTGTTTCAATAAAAAGAAAATAAGTATTAACAATGGATATCGACATGCTACATTAACAATTGCACTATCTCATACAATCACCTTTAGCTCTTCGCGGACTCGAGCATAACTTTTTTTACCCGTTAGTTGAACCATCTTCTTCTTTGCCCGATTCGCCTTGTTTTTTTCACTTACGAGCTTCAGTAGACAAAGTGAAATTTTAAAATGGGAAATAAACTAATGTTATTTAAAGTGGTAGGCTATTTAATACCTTAGACTTTTCTTTATTCCAATACTTCACAAGTTTCCTCCATTGTTTTTTTTGCACTTGTTTTGGCTTAGAACTTATTTGTTCCTTCAGTGACAAAGACGGATCATGGTATAGTTCCTTAATTCTTGCCCTCCAGTTCTTCACCTTCCGCCCAAATGATTGCAATATCTAGCCTTTAGCAACTTCAGGAATATCAAATTTTGTCTAAAAATGAAACAGGTTACATTACATGAGAAAACATATACTTAAGTCATTAACATACATATTTTTAATTATGTACCTTTAAGAGTGCAACCAACGCTTCTTTTTTGGCAGCCTTCACTTTATTCCATGGTTTATAAATCGGACAATACTTTCCACTCCTTGAAAGAGTTCCCATGAAATGGGTTAGTTGACTACTTTTGTCATTAATAGGTTGTCCGTGTGCATTAACTAAAATAGGAATTATATCCCCTTTTTCTTGGGCCCAAACCTTTGGCATACGCGTTGGTCCTCTCACTCTTTTACGTACATTCCGAACTACAAAAAGTGAAAATGATTTACAATGTACATGTATACATTAAAAATACTAAATATATGATTTAAAAAAAATGAAGCAAACAAGTAGATCAAATAAACCTGCTTCATTTTCTTGTTGTGAAACTTCATGCTCTTCTTCATTTTCTAGAACTTCACGTTCTTCTTCAACCAATTCATCGTTCTGATTTTCGAAGGTGTTGTTTGTTTTTTTGCCAAAAGCTCTTCTGAGCACTTATGTTTGCGTCGCGCAGAGGCGCGCAGACATAAGGTCCCGGCAGCTTGTTTGTTTTCTTGAAGATCTGCAGACCAAAAACATCTGCCTCACCTCTTCCCCAAGCAGACTTGTCCACAAGTCTTCTAACCTCTGCAGACCTCTTCTCCCTCTTCAAAACATTCATTTGCCCCAAAACCCTAGCTCCACCTCCACCTGCCACCACATCTCCACCACCACCACCAAACCCATCAATTAAAACAAAATCCAATCGGAGACCATCATCATCATCGGAGACATCCACCTCCGACACCCATCACCTCCACCTTCAACAATCACCACCTCCATCTTCACAAGAACCGGCCGGAGATGTACCGGTGGTGGTTGAGATGAGACCTGCCGGAGAAGGAGGTGGAAAAGATCGTCTTCAGAAACCCCCAAATCGAAACCCACCGGTTCTCTCCCTCCTTCTTCCTCTCCGGTTCTCTCCCTCCTTCCCGTTCTCTCCTCCCTCAATCTCTCTCTCTTCAGAAACCCCCAAATCGAAACCCACCGGCCCCTTCTTCCTCTCCGGTTGCGACGGGGTGGTGGTGGTTGCGACAGGGTGGGTGGTGGCTGAAGTGGTTTAGGTTGGTTGTGGTGGTGGCAGGTGGTGCGGTGGTGGTGGTGTGGTGGTGGTGGTGACAGATTGTAGAGAGAGAGAGAGATAAGGCAGAGAGAGAGATCTGTGGTTTGTGTGTGTTGTGTATGAAGTGTGTGTGTGAAGATGTTTTTATATAAAAAAAAACCCTCTTCTCCTTGCAGACTGCAGACATTTGGTCCACCTCTTCTCCTGCAGATGTGGTCCGCAGACTGCAGACCTTTTCTCCCAGGAAAAACAAACAACACCTAAATCATCCACCTTTTCTAAATCTTCCTTGTCTTTATCTCCATCATCTTTAAAACTATCTTGTTCTTCATAATCTTCATTCATATCTATATCTTCAATATCATCAAATTCAACATCATCTTGTTCTTCATTGATATCTATATTTACAAAAAAGTAAGCATCAAAAACAGTTAATTGAATCTAGACTTAATATTAATTAAATATCATACATAAAATATTTGAAAAACAAATATAGGTATCATGAAATCTCATGTCACGCTCCACGTGGTCATCATCGTTGTCAACTTCTAATAACTTTCTCTTAGCTACAATTGATCTCCCTCTTGTATCAATTACTTGTCCCTTTTGCATATGAGATTCTGAAGTTGTTAGCACACGGGAGACAGTCGGAGCAATGAATCTTTTCTGTGCTAAATTAGTATATCTTTTCAGGGACTGCGGAGCAATGTATGTTCGACGTTGTTTCTGTAAGTCGAATTGAATTGTTAGAGAAGAAACCAAAAGAAATTATATTATGAGTATTTGATATTAGTACCATTTTAGAGATTTTTGTAGCAGCTTCTTGATAATCTTGCTCAACATCAACATCAGAACCAGGCATATACTCTACATCTATATCTTTCTCGCTCGTATCCATTGATTTCTTTTTCTTTGTTTTGTCACTCTCTACTAGACTTGTCAAAGAATTAGCAATATTTTTCAATCCCCAAGCTTGTAATTTTTTTTGGTTCTCTTGAACCCTTGACATTCTACTCTTTTCATAAGGATGCATCTGTCTTTTGGAGCTTTGTCCTTCCATACTTTTATCTTCCATTACTGGTGTACACAAAAAAAGAAAAATCTCATTAAATAATTCATAAAAGGCCCAAATAAATAAGAAATAAAGATTTATAAAAAGAAAGATAAAAGAATAAAAACTAAAAATCAAATACATATCTTTTAAATACTAGCTTTCATAAAAATATTTACAGTCATAGATATTTACAGTCAACGTAAATACTAGCTTTCATAAAAATATTTACGGTTATAGATCTGCTTATTCTATAGAATTTGCTAAATCACTGCAAACACCTAGTGTTTGGGTTTCTTTAATATTATTTGCAACCATCAGAATGTAAATCAACTCTAAGAATACAAGTATCGATAATATTGGATTATATATGAACTAGGGTATTAGGGCTGTAAACGGGCCGGGCCGAACCGAGCCCGAGTGGGCTTGGGCTCAATTCGATAATTTTAGCGAGCTGAAAATATGGGCTCGACGAGGTTGGGTCAAAAAAAGTTCGTTCGCTTTAGAACCAAAAGTAAAAAAAAATCAACTTTTGTATTTGGGCTTTATACATTAAACCAGAAAATAATAAATAAAACAACATTTGGGCTTTTATGTGTGTGGTTTTTTTTATACAGTACCTTTTATAAAACATGGAAAAATAACAATCCAATCTAAGACTATTGCCTTGAGAATAAACAAACCCATATTGTAACGAAATGCAGGAAAGCCATACCAAAGTTCTTTCAGTCATTACTTGTTGCTGAAAGCAATATTCAAACCCTTGGTGCTTCGATCTCTGTAATATTTGCTCTAATTTCTTCAATCTGTGCAAAATATTCAGACCAATATTTGCCCTAATTTCAATTTATTTTGTGATGAATTTGATGTGATAAAAGAACGAGTCAACTAATTTCCTACATGCGTATGGAATACCTTTTTTCTATGAAATCCTCAAGATTGAAATCACAATTCTTGAAAAATAATGATTATTAAATATACATATGCATGTTCCTATAACCTTACAACTATAATGATAAATACAAGGTTTTAGTTTATTAATTTGGTGCCCTTCATGGTTTTATTCATACTGCAATTGTCTTCTTGTTTGTAAGGTCCTTAGATCATGTGTTAGTGGGTCGGGTGGGTTTAATAGCATGTCCAAAATCAAAATGGCTATTTCATGTGTATAACATGCTGGTAAAAGTTATAATGGGTCAAGTGGTTTTGATAACGCGTCAAAGAAACAATGTTCCGGCCGGTACCTAGCACTGATGTGCCATTCTTTATTTTTAGATATATTCTATATAATAACAATTGCCGTAGGATCTTAAGAACAGTGTCATATTGCAAACTTGCGCAGCCAGATGCCAACCTATGATTGGTACACGTGGCTGGTTCTGAATTCTTTTTTTTTTTTAATTTCTCCAGACTATGTACCGCTCTCCTCTATGAGTTTACAACATATATCTTGTGTCTTTTTTTTAACAGCAAATTATATTCATTCATTAGTCATTACCACTTTGGTGCACATCATATCCAGCAACCTGCTGGTTACTGAATACCTCACCCAGCTTACAACCCAACACCAAAAAACATACATAAACTATCTATCTCTAAAACTAAACCTCACCCAATCACACCACTGCAAATCATTACATTTTGCCCTATGTTTGATCTAGAGAAAAGACATCGCCTGCAACTTGCCAAAAATCTTGTCAACGTTCAACCGAAGGCCAAAAAAAATAAGTTCATTCCGAGCCTTCCATATTGCCCAACACGCCAGTAGAACAACTTATTGTATCACCTTCTTTTTGTGGTTCGACATGACCAAGACCTTGTATAACCCGAGTAAATCTTTCAATGGGTATGCGTAAATCGTGGCGATAGCGCACCAATTCTTTATTGTGTCCCTGACTATTTCCTTAATTTTATTTTTTCTTTTTTAAAATTTGATTTGTTCTAAAGTTTAATTTAACTTTTCTTCTTTTTAAATTGAGCATATAAGTTTTTTATTTAAATTAATAGTATTCTCTCTTTATATACTTTGAAATTTAGCCCCTAAGTTTTAACTTTTAATTTTGATCAATCGAATAAATGAAATACAACTAACTATTTTGTTATTTATCATAACGATCAGTACATGTATTCGTTTTTTAGTTTTACTCGAAGTTCCGACAAAAACTTTATTGGAAAAGGAGTTGTGTTTGCATTAGTATTAGTTTTTGATCTTTAGTTTGATACATCGAGTGTCGGTATCGTACACCGAGTCGAACTGATACCAACCAAAATTCCGCTGCGAAGCGCGGGAAAAATGACTTTTTTTTGTCTTTTTAGGCTTATCCCAGCGCTCTGAGGCAACTTTCACAATTTGATGATGAAGGCCAGCTGCTCTTCATGCACTAGGCCAAAGAATGAGGAGGCCTTTTGTTCCTTCTATATAGAAACTGTGACATCAATGTGACTGGCCAAAGAATGGCAGAACAGTTTGTAAAGGGAACAAGTCACAACAGTTCAAACCAATGCTGATGATGGCTAGTTTATTATGGAAGTCTTTGTACCGGTTGGTTGGTGTTTATATATTTTATCTGCTGTGAAGCTTTTAAATACTTGGGAGATCATGTTTGGTTATACAAAATTTGACAGTAAGATACTAACAATTCATAAGTTGGGATACGGATATCGATACTTTATTAAAGATACAATTTATAAACTTTTTTATTTCATATTTGTCAAATGCCTAGCTAGAGTTATATCATGTGAACGTGAGCCCCTTATTAAATAGAAAATGTAAGCCATATTTTGTAGAGATGATGATTTTAGGTGGGAACTGTTTGATTGGTTTTGTGTAAATTTTTATGGTTGTTTTGGTCAATTGTAAAAGAAAATATAATCAAAATAATCTATATTAATGAGTTTATGTGGTTTATAGATTATGATGCAATTTCATAGCTTGGATCAAATACAAATAAAGAACCGTTGGATTCTATGATATTTTGTATTTTTTTAAAAATATTAATCATTCGGTACAGTCACTCAGAGCGCTAAACAAACAGATATATTTCATTCAGCACAAAGTAGTTCAGAGGGGTAAAATCATCATTCTCCACAGTCATTCAGAGGTCTAACCAAACTTCGTTTCCCTGACTCAGCACTTACTGGTTCAGAGTCTCTTACTCATTCGTACCTCTTACTAGTTCAGCACTTAACCAATTGTTGATACATGTTTGTGGACGCGACTCGACTTGATGCATGTCGGCTCAGGCAACGGCATTCCTCCGTCGTTGTGAATCGAGATCAAGAGCAAGCCAAGACACATAAAGGACTTGAACTTGATATTTGGGCTAAGCAGAAAAGTGAAACAAGCAAACAACACTTGGGCTTGTAACTGTTTGGAGAATCATCAATTGGGCCCAAGCCCAACATTGGCGAAACAGATGGGAGTCGACGAAACAAGGTGTTTCATCGACCATGTTCTCCATTTCGTCAAATGCTCTTGTGATTCGTCGACTGTGGTTGTGATTCGCCAAGCATGTTCTGTTTCGTAGTGCTGTGACTATAAATAGTCAGTCAGTGGTTGAACACAGAGAGCACAAACACACACACGAGAGAACTTAGAGAGTTTATAGAATATATCTGTAGACATTGAGCTTGTAACTGAAACTTTCATACGTATTAATACAGAGGTGTTAATCGGTGAGTATTGTGTGTCGTGTATTTGCGTGTTCTATCTCGGTTTGCCTTTCCGGTTGGATTCCGCACAACCGGGTTGGTTTGTACACAAGGATTAGGCGACTAGATCCTCCTAGCCGGACCTACAAGTGGTATCAGAGCCTTGGCTCTTCTCCGTGTTAAAACCAAGGTGTTCTTGGTCTTTTTCGGGTTTTGAAAAGTTATATTTTTCTGAAAAACATAATTAATCGGGTTTAAATCTTGTTGTTTGCTGAAAGTTCATAAAAAAACCTTGTTGTTTATCATCTTTACATATTAAAAATTGGTTTTTGGTGAAGTTTTAAGCATTTACTCGTGTTCGGAAAGTTTCGGTTCACCGGAAACTTCATGAAGTTCATGGTGTTCTTCATATTGTTCTTCACATTTTACACTTTTTGATCCTTAAAAATTAAGTGTTAAGTTGTTTGTGAATTGGGAATTGTTAACAGGATTAAAATATTGATAAACCCTTGTGTTGGTGCACTTGTGTCTGTACTTTGTCTGTATTCGGTCTGTATGTAAACGGTGTCCAAAGTCAGTCTGTAAGTTGACCAAGTCAACTATCCTCCTAGTTTGACTTGGACAACATGATGTTGTCTGGATCGAAGGATAGCCTCGAAGGATACAACTGATCCTTCGAGGTGCTCGAAAGATATGGTTCGACCATGGTTCAACCATTAGACATCGAAGGATGATCCTTCGATGTCCATGCTGATCGTTCGAGCTCCCTGTCATCGATAGATGATCCTTCGGACCATCTGTCGAGTCCTTCGACCAGAACTGCTATGTATGGGTATAAATACCCATGCAGTGTGTTAGTGTTAGATAGATGCACACATAGAGAGCTTGAGAGCATTCTGCTGGAAACACACACACACACTTGAGAGTTTACATCTTTGGTTTTGTAAACATTGTGCTTGTAACCGTAAACCTTCATACGTATTAATACAGTGGTGTTAATCGGTGAAATCTTGTGTGCTTGTTTCTCTACTTGCTTCATCCCGGTTTGCCTACTAGCTTGGATTCCGCACTTGCTAGTGGGTTAGTATAACAAGGTTTAGGTTGTTCTCGATCCTCCGAGAAAAGGGACCTACAAGTGGTATCAGAGCCTCGCTCTTTACCTTGTTTAAAACCGGTTGTTCGAGTTCTTGGTGTGTTTGGACACTAGGTTTAGCACCCGTTTTGGTGGTTTTTCTTGCTTTTATAAACTGAAAAACGACTACTAAACCTATCGGGAGTGTTCGGGGTCGGTTTGGGTAACATAAAAAACGTTTTTGTGAAACTTTGATTTTTCCGGCCGTGTTCCGATCATCTTTCCGGTGACTGGACTTGGGGATAAGGTTGCTTGTTATGGCAAACTTTTTGAAAGTCAAAAAGTTGGTGAAGATTTGTGTGCAGAACATACTTTCTGCCGAAAGCAACTTCACCTACCTGTCACCTTTCTCACCAACCTGTCCTTTCGTGTCAGTGTGTCAGTAAGCTTTCGAAGGATATCTTTCGATTTCGAAAGATCATCTTTCGATCAGAGACAGCTCGAAAGATTAGCATCCTTCGAGTAGTCTTTCGAAGTCTGAGAAGTATCCTTCGTTGTTGGAATCTTTTCGAAAGTTGGTTGTCCGAAAGATAAGGATTCATCTCGAAAGATAAGGATCTTTCATTGTGAATCTTTCGAGATCTGTATTCGAAAGATATAGATCTTTCGAACTGTGAATCTTTCGTGATAATCAGTCGAAAGATAAGGATCTTTCATTGAGAATCTTTCGAAGGTTTTGCTCGAAACTCAACAGTAATCTTTCGATCACTGTTGATCCTTCGAACAAGTCTTGATCTTTCGATCAGATTGTATCTTTCAATTGTTGTCTGTTTGTTGTTAACAGTTTGTGGTGTGTAGGTTATTTGTTAATTTTTTATCAAAATGAGTTGCACAAGTCCTTGGGATTGGAGTACGGATCCACAACCAGATCTAAAACAGATGTCGATGGCTGAATATATGACGAGTGCCATACCTAAACAACAACAGTCAATAAGTTCATGTCAATGGGCTTTGGTATCCAATCAAAGTCAAAGTCTTCAAAATCTTCTGATTAGTGAGAGTGAAACAGGCAGTAACAATCGTCCACCAAAGCTGAACCACATGAATGATTTTCCGTCATGGAAAGGCCGCTTTCACACATATGTTCAAGGACAAAGCACCGACCTTTGGATGTGTTTTGTCAATGCATTCAATGAAAGTCTTGAAAGTAGAGCATCCACTTCGGAAGGTTACGCCAACATGCTTGAAAATGACAAGAAGGCTTATGAATTGGAGAAAAAGGCATATGCCATACTTACTCAAGCACTCAACAAAGACATCTACCATCAGTTTTCATATTGCAAGACCACGAAAGCATTGTGGGATGCCTTAGTTGCTAGAGGAGAAGGCAATGCAGCTGCTCGAAAGTCTAGGCATGATTTGTTGAAGAAAGAATTTGAATCTTTTCAGTTTTTGGAGAACGAGACTCTGAATGATATGACCACACGTTTCTATCATTTGATTAGTGAAATGTGTGCTTATGGGGTGGCAGCTACTCAACAAGACATGGTGAATAGGTTTGCTGACGCCCTACCCCCAAAATGGAGTTCGTTTATTGAGTTGTTGAAGCATACTAAAGCTCTAGATGAGATTAACATCTATGAGTTCATTCAAAGCTGGAACATAAAAATGATGAAGAAATTAGGAAAGCAAGGCGTGCTCCAGCTCCTCAGAATACAGAAATGTATTTGCCTGGTTTTGGTCCTTCAGCTAGTTCTAGTTCTGTTCAGCAACGGAAGCTTCAAACTGCTTTTGTGTCCAATACGAGTTCCTTTCCATTTCCTCAATCAACAGCTGCTCCACCACAACCTCAATTCGATCCGAGGTCCTATATTCCTGTTCCAACACAGCCACAACCACAACCTCAACAACAACAACAGCAAGCTCACTATACAAGCAATCCTCAACCTCAACCCCAAAGCCATCACACGATCCGAGTCGACAACTCAAATCTCTCACACCTTAGCATTGAAGTTGCTAAAGAACATATGGAGATTATCAACACCATGGTCAGTGCATACTGTGGTTTGGTAGCTGGTCAGCTTGGAAACATCAACATGACCAATGAAGATTATGATCAGATCGACAAGGAAGAAATGGAGTTGATGGATATTAAATGGGCTTTTGCTAGTGCGGTTAGAAGGGCAAAAGATTTCATGGCGCGAACTGGAAGAACTTCGTTGGAAGGAAAGAAAAACACGAAGTATGGGTTTGATATTAATGCCGTCACGTGCTTTAACTGTGGCGAGAAAGGGCACTTTAAACGTGAGTGCACTCGACCAACAAAACACGGCAATCACAACCCTTTCAGAAACCAGACAAATGTGAATGCCCAACAAGAAAACCGTGAGAGGAGGATGGTGGCAGTGAACAACAATCAGGGACAGCCTGGAACTACCAATCACAATCGGGCTTTGGCTGTTCAAGCTGATGAAGGATGTGACTGGTCAGTTCAGTTTGGTGAAGGTGATCAGGGAAGTGGAACTGCACTGTATGCTAAGGTCATCGAGCAGGTTCAAAAAGTAGAATCTTCTGGAAGCGATGACAGTTCTGGTTATTCTGGAAGTTCAGATGAAGAAGGCTCTGTTTCTGGGGATAATCACTCAGAGCCTGATGTGAATGAAGAAGGAGATGATGATATACAGGAGCTACTGAATGAAGCTGATGAGCTTAAATGTCAGAAATCAATTCTGATTAGGAAGGCTGCTGCTACATCAACGGAAATGGAAAAGCTATTCTCTGAAGATGGAGCTTTTTCTTTTCAAACTGCCTTTATGGCAAATGGTTCAGCCTCTACTAGTCAGGTAACTTCTGAACCTCCTGCTCCTAGTATTTGTAAATCATGTGCAGAGATGAAGCTTGAATCAGAAAAGCTTCATAGTCATAATCAGAATTTGGTTATTGAACTGTCAAAATGCCAAGAGGCAAACATGGCTTTAACCCGGAATGAAAAAGAATTTAAATCTGTAATAGAAACATTAAAGAAAAATGTGTCCGAGGTTAACAAAGTAGTTTACCACAAACAAGTAAGTATAAATGAATACATTAACCTTGTGGAAGAAACTAAGAAGCAATTAGCCATTGCCCAATGCAAGTATGATGCGATCAAACAGAAATTGGATAGTTATTCTAACTCCCGATTTGTGCTTGATCACATCATAGACGTTCAACAACTGAAAGGTAACGTGAAAGGTGTAGGGTATAAGGCGTGTCCACCCCCTTTGATGGACAACTATACCAAGATGCCCGATGAAGAGGAAATGCCTCGGTATGAATCCAGTGTGCCTTTGAACTTTGAGGAATTTTCTACTGGCCTAGGGTTCAAATCGGACAGTTCTTCAAACACAGCCCCTAAGGAACAAGAAACTTCACCATCCATGAAACAAAGTCCTCCAATTATCGAGGACTATGAGACATCGGATGATGAATCAGAAGTGGCTGTAAGTGATCAGGATAAATCACTTAGCAAGATGAAAGGAGTAGATATTCCACGAGAGAATCACATCCTTTGTGATCCTGATACTCCTGAGGCTTCATCTGTTGAGAAGCAAGTGATTGATCCAGTCAAGGTTGATAAGACAAGTGTGTCTACTGTTAAAAGCAGTAATGTGTTGTACACTTTGGTTGGAGATAATAAAATCTACTCAGATCATGTTTTTCCAATTAAAAATGTAAATAAATCTTTGATTGACAAAGTCTTTGAAGACAATACAAACAAATTTTTGGGAAAAACACTGCCGGGAATTGTGGTAACACAATGTGATCCAATTCCTAAGGCTGAGATTAGGAAACAGTTTGGCAATCAAAAATCTCCAACCACTCAACAACCGACTGCTTCTAAGGGTAAACAACAACAACGAGCTCCAAAGCCAAAGGCTAAGGTTGAATCAAAAGGAGCTCGTTACACGAAGAAAGGAAAAGATGTAAAATTTGTAGCATCAAGAGGTACAGATAAAATTGAGACTTTTGAAAACAAATCAAACACTGATTTTGTACAACAAGTCAAAATTTTGAAACGTAACAGTGATAACAATTACACCCAACACACAAACGGGTGTGATGAAAGAGCAAGTACCTCAGGTTCTACAGGTTCAACATCTGGTAGTCAATCAAGTTCTCCTAAGTTTGTTGAAAGGAGAACTTGTTTCAAATGTGGAGAAATTGGGCACATTATCAGAAATTGCCCAAATGCTCCAAAGAAGAAATTTGTTGAGAAAACTCCACCTGAAATGGTTCACCCTCAACGTCGGTCAGTTTCACCTAAACAAGATAAACGAACTGTAAAAGAACAAGAAACTAAACAACGACGTAAAAACATGAAAACTGTTGAAAAAGCTTTAAAATCTGAAGTTAAAACAGTTCAAAAGGAACCAAGAGTGTCACAACCTGTAAAACCAGAATCTTCAAAAACTGGTAGGCAAAGACAAACTTGGTTACCTAAGTCGGGTGACAATTCAGGGGGAGCAGTTGTTCTTGAAAACCATCAAGAGATAGAGCTTACGTATCGTGATGCCAAGGGACGACCCAAGACCACTAAGGCTTGGGTCCCCATTCTCAACTGATGTGTTTAATTGACATGTGCAGGATGTTCTAGGAGGAACTATTAATAGTCATTGGATTGTTGATAGTGGGGCATCCAGGCACATGACTGGCGACTTACGGCTCCTATACGACGTGAGAAATATTAGAGGAGGGTATGTTGCTTTTGCAGGTGATAAAGGCGGGTACATCACTGGAGAAGGAAGTATCTCCAATGGTATCGTGTGCTTTGATAAGATCAATTATGTGAAGCAAATTGATCACAATCTTCTCAGTGTGTCGCAAATCTGCGATAAAAAATTCTCAGTGATTTTTGATGATGCTGGCTGCTATGTGCTGAAACCTGGATTCAAAATTCCACAAGAATGGATTCTCTTATCGGCTCCGAGAGTTAATGATCTTTATATTCTCGACATGAGCCAGGCGATTACAACCTCTGCACAAGTTACTTGTTTTGTCTCAAAAGCCACAGAAAAGGAGTCTATATCTTGGCACAGAAGAATGGGACACATTCACTTGAGAAAGATGAACCATTTGGTGAAAAATAATCTTGTGAATGGTGTGCCTGTGAGAAGTTTTCATCTGCAAGATATCTGTGTCTCGTGCCAAAAGGGGAAGCAAACAAAGAAGTCTCACCCTTTGAAGAAAATCAACACTGTCAGCATGCCTCTCGAACGTCTTCATATGGACCTTTTTGGACCTATGAAACACAAGACAACGTTTGGTGATGCTTATTGTTTAGTAGTTACTGATGACTACTCTAGATTTTCTTGGGTATCTTTTATGGCACACAAAAGTGAAACTCCTGGCATCCTCAAGGATCTTCTTACAATGTTGGAGAATCTCTATACGTTGAAAGTGAAAAGGATCCGAAGCGACAATGGAACTGAATTCAAGAATCAAGTTATGGATGAGTTTTGTACTTCTAAAGGCATTCTTCATGAGTACAGTTCTCGTTATACTCCACAACAAAATGGTGTCGCTGAGAGGAAGAATCGGACTATTATTGAAACTGCAAGAACAATGTTAGTAGAGTCGGAACTCCCTATTCAATTCTGGGGGGAGGCTGTATCGGCTGCATGCTACACGTTAAACAGAGTTCTTACAGTTAAGAGACATGGCAAGACTTGCTTCGAACTCCTTCAGAAAAGGAAACCGGATCTTTCTTACCTTGAACCGTTTGGTGCTCCCTGTACTATGATTGAGCCGGATGGAAAGTTTGGTGCAAGAGCTATCGAGGGTTTCTTCCTTGGATATGCAACTCCGAATTTTCGTGTTTGGAATCTAGCTACCAAAAAGATTGAGCTTTGGAGCGAAGTTAGGGTTCAAAGGTACACGAGTCCTGTTAGGGCTCCGGGTGATCCGTGGATGTTCGATTATGATGGGCTATTTGACTCCTTTAATCTGCCAACCTTTGACGAAGAATCAGCAGCGGCTCGAATGTTGTTGGAAAGTGACAACGCTGCTGTCTCGCCATTGGTTAGACCTATTGTTGTTGACCCTCAAGCTTCTACGTCAGTCAACAATATGGTTCAAAATGAGGTTTATGAAGATGCTGCTGATTATAATGACTCTTCTGAAGATGATGAATATCATGATGCAGCCGAAGGATCTTCAGCTCCAGCTGCTCCTGTTCAAGGTGCCTCTGGTGATACACCTCATACGCAGAATATAGATACTGCTGAAGGGAATGCATCCACCTCTAACCACATTCCTGGTGTGGAGTTGGTTGTTGATCTTAATCTTACCAATTTGGGTATCAATGCTCGTGTGCCAGATAATCCTGAAATGCGGATTCACGATACCCATCCCCAGCAGAATATCATAGGAGATGTCCATCGCGGTGTGCAGACGCGTAATCAGCTGAGAAACAACCGGAATGCTGGTTTGTATTCAGCTATAAGAGAATCTGGTCAACAAAATGACTGGTCCTTCGCGTGTTACGTGTCACAAGAAGAACCAAAGTCGTGGAAAGAAGCTTTGAAAGACAGTGCCTGGGTTGAAGCCATGCAAGAAGAATTACAGCAATTTCACAAGCTGGGTGTTTGGAAGCTTGTTGAAAAGCCTGAGAACTACAAGAAGATTGGCACTCGATGGGTCTTCAAATGCAAGAAAGACGACCGTGGAGTGGTTATTCGAAACAAAGCTCGTTTAGTCGTTCAAGGTTTTCGTCAGATAGAGGGGATCGACTACAACGAAGTCTATGCACCAGTTGCACGTCTGGAAGCTATTCGGATCTTTCTGGCTTATGCCTCATTCAAAGGATTCAAGGTTTACCAGATGGACGTCAAAAGTGCATTTTTACATGGTGTGGTTGAAGAAGAGGTATATGTCGAACAGCCTCCAGGTTTTGAAGATCCTGTTCATCCCGATCGGGTTTGGTTGCTCAACAAAGCTCTCTATGGTCTTCATCAAGCGCCACGAGCTTGGTATGCAACCTTATCTACATATCTGCTGGAGAACGGTTTTCGAAGAGGTCTTATCGATTGTACTCTCTTCATCAAAGAACAAGATGGAGATCTTCTTCTGGTTCAGGTATATGTTGATGATATTATTTTTGGTTCTACTAATGATGTTTTGTGTAGGAATTTCGAGCGCATCATGCAGGATAAGTTCGAGATGAGTGCTATGGGGGAAATGAATTTCTTTTTGGGCCTACAAGTGCAACAAACGGAGTCTGGGATATTCATCCATCAGACTAAATATGTTGGAGACATCTTGAGCCGGTTCCAGATGTCCGATGCAACGGCCATTGGTACCCCACTGCCAACTAATCACGGAATAACTCCTGACTTGAAGGGTGAACCTGTTAGCCCTTCATACTATCGCGCGATGATCGGATCCCTTATGTACCTCACAGCATCAAGGCCAGATATAATGTACCCAACGTGCCTGCTTGCCAGATATCAAGTCAACCCGAAGGCCTCACATCTTGCTGCTGTCAAAAGGATTTTTCGTTATTTGAAGGCTTACCCCGACACCGGTCTGTGGTATCCTAGGGATAATAACTTTGACTTGGTCGCATTCAGTGATTCTGATTTTGGCGGATGTAAAATCGACGGCAAATCCACAACGGCTGGATGTCAGTTTTTAGGAAATCGCCTAGTCACATGGCAGTGCAAGAAGCAGACGTGTGTAGCTACATCAACATGCGAAGCTGAATACATTGCTGCCTCAAGTTGTTGTTCACAAGTTCTTTGGATCCAACAACAATTGCGGGACTACGGTTTTGAATTCCTAACTACTCCTATATACGTTGATAATTCTGCTGCTTTAGATATCACTAAAAATCCTGTGCAGCATTCAAAGACCAAACACATCGAAATCAAATATCACTTCATACGTGATTGCTTTGAGAAAAGGCTAATCGATGTTGTTAAGGTCCACACCGATGACCAACGTGCCGACTTATTTACCAAAGCTTTTGACAAATCTAGATTTGACTTCTTATTATTGGTAAATGGCATTAAGGTCAAGCAAGAGTAAACCAACATCGGAAAATCATTTTTGTAAATATCTTTGTGTGTTTTTAAATTTATCTTAGTTTGTTGATTTTAGGGGGAGTAAATCCAAAAATCTGAAAATCCAAAAACATCGAAAAATTTCAAAAACACAAAAACAATAGAAAATCAAAAATGAGTTTCCTGGCGAGCAAAAGAGAAAATGATAGTACATCAGTGGTCTATCCAAACCTCTTTAAACCTTATATGCAAAACGATAAGCAGCTCTATATAAGATGTATCGGTAGGCTCACAATCATTTTAAAGTGTGCAGGGTGATATAAATCTTAATCGACTGAAGACCAGGTGGGAACCATTCATTGGCATATGGTCTTAGTACCGAAATTTCGTTTGATAGATTGCCGAGGTTCTGAGATATTCGGTCTTTATGCTGCTTATCATCTGAGTATCATGGTTGTATCTTTTACCGAAAAATTACGGGGACGCAAGTCTAGATCTTCCATGATACTATACATACGTGTACTTATTACATACTGCATTCGACCTCAATAAGTGATAAACAATCACATGTCCAAATCAAATAAGTGATAAAATATCACATTTATCCGGGTGTCAAGTTCGTCTCTCTGCTGTACGGAAGTACTGACCTGTTCACGGACTTGCACCTGTGCCCTCATGCATACGAAAATCAAGTTCCTCATCAATAAGTGATTATATCACATAGGACTTGTTTTCAAATCAAAATAAGTGAGTATCTCACAATTTATACGGTCAAACAGATGATAATCGGTATACTCACCGGTAAGATGAACTCTCGTGCATACCTTGATACGGGAATGTGTCGTGATGTGGATGAACACCGGTCGGTAAGTATAAATCATACATTAACGTATCCTCTAAACATGATTACATCTGATAAGTTGAGCTTAAGTGGACAACAATACCGATAATTGTTATAGGATGCTTATCTTAATGTTAACTAACTGAACAACAAGAGTGTTTTGGCATGACCGTACACTGATATGATTCTCTTACCCTCGAAACTCGCAAAAAGAATGTTTGTATATATTTATTTATTTACTGCTTAACTTTTATTGTTTTTCTTTTAAACAGTTTCGTCGTTTGGTGCATATCAGCACGACATTAGCGGTGATGTCGTTTGATAACACTCAAAGGATTTTAAATTGTTGTCTTTTACTTTCAAAAATACCAAAAAGATTTTAAGTGTGTTTTAATATAAACTTTATAAAAGCCAAAAAGATTTTCTTTCTACTTTATTTTCGATCGTACGATGTTGGAGCTCGAGTCTTCGTTACCTGAAACCTGAACGAAAACCGAATTGACTAAATCTTCATAAACGGTCGAAATTTGCAAGTTTTGAAAGTTAAAGACTAAAATTGACAAATTTATTAAACTTTCAAACTGTCGGACGGTGTTTGATTGTGACATGGTCATTCGTGTGTCATTTGCTTATACTATGTTCCAAGCAGTTGTTCTCATTACGCGTTTAGATTTCTTGCATGTGCAGATTCTAAAGGCAAGGAGAACATGGTCGATGACAAGCTTTGGATTGAAGACACGACGAGAAGGCGCTCAAAAGATGAAGATGATCGAGTTGCCTCTGGCCATCATCAACACCACCAGGATCTCACTTCATAAAGTTAAAGTATTTCACGAGCATAACTCAAGGGGGAGCTTATGTTAAGGGGGAGTTTGTCAACACACTTCCTACATGATACGGGTAGTTTGTTGATACACTCTCTGCTTTCAAGGCGTGAAGACTTTGAAGATCCTCCGACATTGAAGACTTGAAAGGACATCAGAGTTTTGGTAACTCGAAGACCAAAGACCGTCGAAGTTCAAGACGAGTCTGCAACTATAGAAGATAAAGACAAAGCTACAGCCAAGGGGGAGTTTGTTGGTGCACTTGTGTCTGTACTTTGTCTGTATTCGGTCTGTATGTAAACGGTGTCCAAAGTCAGTCTGTAAGTTGACCAAGTCAACTATCCTCCTAGTTTGACTTGGACAACATGATGTTGTCTGGATCGAAGGATAGCCTCGAAGGATACAACTGATCCTTCGAGGTGCTCGAAAGATATGGTTCGACCATGGTTCAACCATTAGACATCGAAGGATGATCCTTCGATGTCCATGCTGATCGTTCGAGCTCCCTGTCATCGATAGATGATCCTTCGGACCATCTGTCGAGTCCTTCGACCAGAACTGCTATGTATGGGTATAAATACCCATGCAGTGTGTTAGTGTTAGATAGATGCACACATAGAGAGCTTGAGAGCATTCTGCTGGAAACACACACACACACTTGAGAGTTTACATCTTTGGTTTTGTAAACATTGTGCTTGTAACCGTAAACCTTCATACGTATTAATACAGTGGTGTTAATCGGTGAAATCTTGTGTGCTTGTTTCTCTACTTGCTTCATCCCGGTTTGCCTACTAGCTTGGATTCCGCACTTGCTACCTACACCTTGGTTGGTACGTTGGGTATGGAGATGATTTGAAAAAGTAGGGTGTATGTCAGTAAGAAGATAAGATCCGCCGAAAGTTTTTACCAACTTTTTCACCAACCCTGATTACCTTTTTGACGAAACAGACAACAGACGAAACAGAAATCTTTTGGTGAAACAAAAATCATTTTCGTCAAAGTGTTTTCAACGAAACAAAATTTCTGTTTCGTCAATAACATAGAGATTTCCATTTCGTCACTTTGTGGGCTTTCCTTTTCGTCAACAGTTGGGCCTTAAACAATATCTGTTTCGTCAAAGTGAAGCCTTGGGCTGGTTTCGTCGAAGTCAAAGCCCAAGGTGATAAAAATTATTTCGTTTTCGTCAAGCCCAAATTAAATCTATTACGCCGAAGTGTTGGGCCAATATATCACATTGTTTCGCCTGGTATTTTGGGCCTGTTTAAATCAGTTTCATCGTTCAAGTCATTGTTCAGTGGGCCTTTAATTAAATTTGGGCCAGTCTCGTGGAACATTAGTTGTGAGTTGTTTTGTCGTTCACCATTCATAAAACTGTTTCGTCAAAAACATACAAAATTCTGTTTCGTAAATCTAACAAAATCTGTTTCGTGGAAACGTGTTTCGTCGAAACACTTTGTGGATTTACACAGTAGGTTTGCAATTGTTATTTAACTGTTTGATTTGAGTGTGATTTTCAGGTATTCGGTTTTCCATACCAAACATGAATCCAAGTTGGTGGGGAACTCCGTCTCCGGATGAGGGAAAGTACCGGAATACTAGTTTATCTCCTTCATGGGCCGAATCTCCCGTATCCAGTTCTTCGCAAACAAACGCTATCTCAACCGGTCAATGGGCTTTCGTATCAAATCAAACTCCGAGCATTCAAAGTATTCTGTTAAGCGAAAGCGAAACCGGAAGTTTGAATCGACCTCCAAAGTTGATGCATTTAAATGAGTATCCGGGATGGGTTGATAGGTTCTACACATACGTGCTGGGTCAAAATACAGAGTTGTGGTTACGATTCACCACAGAACAATAGAGGTTGCCGCTTGATCTGCTGCTACGTTTGCCGATCTTCCAGAAGATCAAAAGAAGACGTATGATCCGGAAAAGAAAGCATACGCCATTCTCACTCAGGCGTTAAGCAAAGATATTTACCATTAGTTTGTCAGTTTCAAGACAACGAAGAAGTTGTGGGACGCGTTGAAGACCAGAGGGGTAGGGAATGAAGCAACACGTCAACTGCGACACGATCTACTCAAGAAAGAATTCGATGGCTTCACGTGTATGGATAAGGAATCGTTGGGAGACATGACAAGTCGGTTCTATCATTTGCTTACAGAGTTGGGTAATTTTGGGGTTGTGACAACTCCTGTGGAGGTGGTGAAGAAGTTTGCTGATGCGTTGCCTCCCCAGTGGAATAGTTTCTTGGAAATTCTGAAATACAACAGGGTTTTGGCTACTGCAAACATCAACGACTCCGTGCAGGTTTTAGAGAACAAGGATCAGGAAGAAACTCTGAAGGCAAAGAAGGTTCCAGTTCCACAGAACCCAGAGATGTATTATGGAACCTCCAGCACCTCTTCTGCAAGACCAGTGTCTCATGCTCCTCTTCAGACGGCATTTGTCACGAGCACAGATCTATATGGCAATCCGATACAGGTTCCTGTCAAGCCAGCTCCAACAACAGATCTGTATGGAAATCCTCTACAGCCAGTTCCTCAACAGCAAGCCTATCGGCCATCTACCGTAGTAACTGATCTATATGGGAATCCACTTCCTGCTCAACAACAAGCATGCTATGGAAGCACATCATCTGCTAGTCAGCAATCAAAGCCAAATACAGTACGGCTCGACACATCAAGCTTTTCAAATGTCAGTGTGGAAGTAGCTAAGGAACACATGGAGCTGCTTAACACTTTAGTGAGTGCGTATTGTGGGCTAGTGGAAGGTCAGATTGGCAACATTAATCTGACACAAGAAGACTATCAGCAGATTGACAAGGAAGAGATGGATTTAATGGACATCAAGTGGGCCTTTGCAAGTGCTGTGAGGAGGGCAAAGGATTTCATGGAAAGAACTGGCAGAACCAGCTTGGAAAGCAAGAAAGACACCAAGTATGGGTTCGACAAGCAAGCTGTAAAGTGCTTTAACTGTGGTGAACGGGGTCATTTCAAAAGGGAATGTACAAGGCCAGCACAGCATGGGAACCAGAATCCCTTCAGAAACCAAGGCAACCAGCAAAATCAGAACAGGAATACTGAGCGTACGTTGATACCTGTCAACAACCAAAGCCAAGCAGGACCATCAAATGCCAACCAGGCACTTGTGGTTCAAGTAGATGAAGGTTGTGATTGGTCAATCCAGTTGAGTGGTGATGCTCCGGATGGAATAGCGTGTTTTGCTGAGGTTGGGAATGCTTTAAATCACGCCAGTGGTGGAGAATCTTCCGCCAATGGTGGTGAATCTTCTGAGGATGAAGACTCTTCTGGGTACAGCAGAAGTGTTGATGAAGAATCATCCAATTCTGGTGATGATCATGTGGGTGAGACATCTAATGTTTCGGATGATGCTGACTTTGATGAGCTTTTGGAGGAAGCTGCAGCAGAAACTCAAAGAAGATCTATTTTGGTGGATCAAGCTGCTTATTCTTCGTCTTCTCTCCATTCAGCCTTTATGGCTAATGTCGACAGTTCATCAAGTCAGGTATGTGTCGACGAACTCACTGCTGTTAATTGTGATAACTGTGATAGTTTGCGTGTTAAATGTGCTGATTTAGAGGCAAACATGTCTGAGTTGCAAGGCAAACATGATGCTTTACAAGCTAGTTTGTTTGACTTGCAAGACAAACATGTTACATTGAAGGATAAGTGGTGTGAATTGCAAAGCAAACACGAGGCTTTGCAAGAGAAATATGATGTGACGTTTATCCACAACCAGAAGTTGACCGTGGATCTTTCAAAGTGCACTGAAGCCAACATGTTTTATGAAAACCATGAAAAGGAGTTTAAATCGGTAATTGAGAAATTAAAGAAAGATAAAACCGAATTAACAAAAATGGTTTCCAGAAAACAAACTGATATAAATTTGTATATAACTCGCCTTGAGATAATGCAAAAGAAGACGGCTTGTGTGAAAACTGAAAGTGAGGCGATCCAACTTAAGCTAGACAGTTATTTGAGCTCTAGCTATGTGTTGGATCACATCATCGACGTTGAGAATGAGAAACGGGATGTCACATTGTTGGGATTGAACCCTACCAGAGGAACAGATAATGTAAAGCCAAAACCGGATCACATCAGTGGACTATCAATAAGCAGCAGTTTACACTTTGCTCTCCCATTGAAAGTGGTATTCTAACAGCTGATGGATCTTAAGTGCTGCTCAAACACAACAACTGATGAATCAAACACTGATGATACTTTAAAGACTGCTGAATACAAACACTGAGCTCTATCTACTGCTGTCTCATAAGTACTGCTGAAGATTCAAGCACTACTCATTCAAAGACTGATCACCTTTTGAAGAAAGCACTGATGTTCAAGTAATCAGTGCTTAGGTTACAACAGTGGAACGTGAACAGTGTTAGACTTGTTTTGTATTGTATTATCAATCAGTTGTTCAGACAACAGTAGTTTGTATAGGTCAGTGTTTATAGTTTGTTAGGTCGTTAGATGTCACTATCATGGTGACGTCAGCTGAGGTACATCAGTAGTTTGGTTTGCCTATAAATGGAGCGGTACTCTGTACTGTTACATTTGATTCGTTTTGAGTGAGTTCTCCTCATCAATTCAATCCTTTCATCTTGTGCAACCAACTCTGGAGTATCAGGCTGAGGGGGAGTTTAGTATGTAAACATGCTGTAATCATTTGCTTTGTATTATTTAATCCTTCGACTCAATGAAAAGCATGTGTTTATCAAAACTATTTTCTTCCTTTGATTGTGTTTACAAAGTTTGTATCCATTTCCGCTGCACTTTACATTGTTTTACATTTATTGATATGTCAAGTTCATACAAACAAAAACAATCATGAGAGCCTCGGATCCTAACAATTGGTATCAGAGCTCGGACAGTCAAATTCGATCTAACAATCAATTTGACATAACAGTTCAGCTCATAATTCATTGATACTGAGGTTGGTTGTATTCAGTTGAAAAACAGAGTAACGAGTGAATCATGATCAAAATGGTTATTCAGAAAACTCTGTAAAACAACCAAGATGTCATATGACACACAAATTTCACGCAACAAGTGATTTCATGCACAAGTCTCTCATAGTTTTCAGATCTGTAAAGTATCTGATAAATTATAGGATCGTTCAATATTTTCAAATTGATTTCAGTTGTTGCTTGGTTATTTGTGATGTTTTTCATATTATTCACTAAAGTATGTACCTCAGAATTAGCAAAATCTAAGTTCATACAACCATTAGTGTTTTGCCAATTCTAAAAGAGGGAAATAAAGCTTTAGTCAAAAAATTCTTATGTGCTAAAAGGCAGGTTGAGTATCCTCAAAAGGACCAAATCAACTTTGTCAAAACAGATTTAAAAAATAAGGTGTCAAAATAGTCCAAATCATGCGTAATGTGAGATCTGGTAATAAAACATGTACAAATATGACTAGATCTTTCAAAACATTACTTTAAAGTGATTCTGGACTAAGCATGTTCAAAATAAAATCTCCTAGTGAGCATTTTTGAACATATGAATAAAAAGGGTAGAAAGGGAAAAAGAAAATGAACAAATCTCAATGTGTGGCTATCTCAAAACTTTTGTATCCAAAAGGAAAAGAGTATAAGCATAAAACACTCTTGAGGTTACAGTTGGATAAAACAATGAAGTCATGCAACTGTGTGCATTCATCAATACAGGAATTGTTCAGGTAACAATGGCATCACCAGTGATAGCTCTTAAAAGTAGGATTTACAATCAACTGTCAAGAAAATGACCCCAAACTATGGTCAAAATAACTTGAGAATGATATGATCATGAATCTAATTGAAAAGTTGTCAGATCCTTTTATTTTTCAAAATTTCCTTTAATTTTTCTTAAGGTGTTTTTCTCTAAATAAAACCAGATATGTTTTACTTTTTATAAAATATATTTTGTACTTTTACTCATTTTTGATAGTAAAAGTTCATATCTGGTCAGGATGTAATTTCCTATTTTTTTTGTGTGTGAAATTACTATCCTTAAAACTGATCAAAAGGAAATGACACTCATATCAAGGTCATGTTAAGCTCAAGTTTGGTTATCACTGATCAAAAATTGATTGCAAATTGATTTTGAACTACTAGACACTCATGTTCTAGTAATTAGACACAAAATGAGTAGTTTTAGTAGAAAAGTCTTCATCATCTGAGATGCTAAATCACTGTCTGAAAAACTAGACAGTTGGCAGAACCTTGAACAAAATTTCTGAAGTTTACTGATGACAACTTAATCTTAATATTTTACATCTAAAATGTATTTTGTTAAGAATAGCATTTCTGGTACTCAACAGATGATAGATTCCTACATCTGAACAAACAGATGCTAAAATTATTTGTCAGTAGTCAAAACACTGCTGCACAACCAGTTGTTATACATATTGTCCTTATCCTCTGTTGTTCTTAAAATGTTGTTGTGCCTCAACATCTGTTCTCTAAAGCATGTCCACTGCTGAGAGTCAACCTCTGCTTCTCCAAAACACTGATGTTTAAAATCTTTGTTTCATCCACTGATACATCCACTGTTTCATTTCATTACCGTTGTAACTACTGATGATTGTTCCATCAGTAGTTGTCAAAACAACTGTCCTCCATTATTTACCATTTCATCAGGGGTTGGCACGTGGTCAGCTTTTAGCCGTCAGATCATTATAACCGCTCTGACATCAGCATTCACCTTTTTCTTCCTAAATAAAACTCTGCCCTAACACCAAAACAGGGTTTTACTGTCGAATTGAATTCCAAAAGTTCTCTTCACAAAGCAGTTTCCCTCTCATAATTCCAAACACCTTCTTCGATCTTCTTCATCTAAAAAATGACGAAACCAAAATCGAAAACAAAATCAAAACCATCATCTTCCTCCACAGCAGCAGATGCCACTCAAATGGCCGCTGAAACACCGGAGATTCGCTACAAAGCTCCACACAACTATGTAAGTACACTCACAAAACCTACCGATAACCACACCTTCGACTCCATCCTTGACATCCTTTCTGCATCAAAGTACAAAACTTTGATAACAGCAGACGCACCCATTTACCTTGATACCCAGAGAGAGTTCTGGAAAAATGCCACCCTTGAAAAACAAGGAGACATCATCGCCGCCATCAACTCCTCGATACAGGGTAAGAAGGTACAAATCTCTCCAAGATCCATCTCTGAAATCTTTAAACTCGATGATTTGAAAGGAAAAACCTCATTTACTAAAAACGAGTTGATAAAGGATTTCATGAACAGTGGCTATGCAGAACAACCAAATAGGGATACCCTACAAAAGGGTTACTTCCCTTCTGCACCCATATTTTTATTTCACACACTACTAATGTGTGTTTCTAATAAAACAACGTCTTTTAATGAGATACCAACAAAAATCCAATGCCTGGGGTATGCAATTTTAAACGATAAAACTATAATTACTCCCAGGAAATTTTTGATGATTTGGTAAGGAACGTTGATAATAAGGCATTTCTGCTATTTCCAAGATTTCTAACCTACTATTTTGAACAAAAAATTGTAGAGAAAGATGCAGAATTGCCCAAACAAGGGGACTGTTTCAAAATAAACGGTTTAACAATTGAAACATTTTCAAGAATGATGGCACCAATAAATTTAAAAACAAAGGAGCCTGAGCAGATTTTAGAAACTGCCACTGATCCTCAGGCAACCTCTACTGAGCCCACTGCTCCAGGTGATCAAAGTAGCACACCCACTGCTTTGAAACCCACACCTGCCACCAAAAAGACCAAAAGAAAAACATCTAGAAAACCCACCAAACCCAAATCAAAGGCATCTCTGGAAGATGAGATCCCAGAGACAATGCCAGTGACAGCACAAAAGTCACCAATAACCACTGCTGCTACTTCCTCACGGCAGTTGGAAGAAAGATCTCAAACCCAGCCTAAAACTCCTCCTGCATCCTCACAAAAGGATCAGGTTGTAAGCACAGGGTCACCACAATATGAAGCTCTAGATCCACTCGGATCTATCTTCCACAGTCCTGATCCCAAGGACATGTCTCTTTCAACACCCATACCCTCACCAATCATATTGCCACAATCAATAATACCCCTGTTGCATGCAGTTGTTATTGCACAGACACAAACCAGTTCCTCTCAATCACCCATTACTGAGAGTATACCACCACAAGTGACTGGGTCTGATGCTAATACCTCTGTTATCCCAGCAACAGTTGAGGAGGTTACACCCCTTGAGTTACAAGTAACTCTCGGAGGTAGTTCAAGTGGAGCAGCAACTACAACTGATGGATCAACAGATCTTCAGTTGGACAGTTGTTACATCAATAAGACTCCCTTGAAGGCAATTTCTTCCATGGCAACTTCAGTAACCACCAGTGAGTTAACTTTAAACACTGGTACCATCAAAGGTTTATCAAGTGCTGAAGAAAGAAGTCCCCAGTACCAAGAAAAAGGGGCATCAATGGACGATTTTTGGGACTCTGTTCCTTGGTCACACATTGATACAACCACCACTTGTGGGGATTCAGATGATCCTGTTAATTCAGGTGATGATTCAAAATATAATGAATTGACGGCCAGAGTTGAAAACTTGGAATCTTCTGTTGCCGAGATAAAAGATATGGTGCAGTAGCTGTTAGAAGCTCAAAAAGCCCAATCAACTGTTCCTCCTGCTCAAGCATCTGCTCCATAAGCATTTGCTGCAAATGAGCTATGGAATATCTTCCAACCCATGCTTGAAAAACAACAACATATGGCTGATCAAAAGCATGCCATTCAAGTAAAAATGCTGACCAACATGGTGGAATCAAGGTTCAAAGACACTCAAGCAGATATCAAGGCAATAAAGGCTAGCATACAAAAGACTGCCCAGAGTGAAAAAGTTCCATCTACCATCTTCTTCATGGATACACCACTGGCAGATAATGCCAAAAAGGGGGAGAAAATCAGGTTAAGAAAGAAAGGAATTGAAGATGGAATGTATATTGAACTAGAAGATACATCAGCAGTTACAAAAACAACTGATACATAATCTTCAAATCAAACAGCTGATACTTCAACAGTTACAAAAACTGCTGTCAGTAGCCAAACAGCTGCCATATCATCAACACAAACACCTCCAACACACACCACATCACCACACACCACCACAACTACTGTTCCACCACCACCATCTGTGTCCACAACACAAAAACCACCATCAAAACCAAAAACTACCAAACCATCATCACCTCCTGCCAAAAAGCAGAAGACAGCAGGTGTCACAACATCTGTTGTAATGGCAACAGTAGTTGAAACACAAGTTGTTTCAACTACTGCTAGTCAACCACTGATCACCACCCAAACAACTGCCACAATAACCCCTGCTCAAAAGCAGAAGACATCTGCTGATACATCAGTAGTTGTAATGACAACAGCAGTTGAGACACCAGTTGTGTCAACAGTTGTTAGTCAACCATCCACCACTGCTCTATCCTTTCCTATATCACAACCAAAGCTCCTTAGTAGAAAAAGGAAGCCAATACCTGCCAATGAGGGAATACATGATCCTAATGCTGCAAAATATCCACTGGAAATTGAAGCTCTCAAAAATGAGATGAGGCAATTCTATACAGAAGAAGATCCTTCAAAAAGAAGATTCTCCTCACTCATAGGCTACATGACACCAGAGGATATGGATGATTACCTCAAGATCAAGGCAAGGCAGGCTAAAGTAAAAGCTAAGGTTGACAGTGAAAGTGAAGGTCTAAGCGAAGAAGGCATTGCTAAAAGACTGGAGTTCTACCTTACAAAGGTAAAGCAGATAGAAGAATTTGCACATGAGCTAGATAAAGAAAAGGCTGATCAAAAGAAGAGGTCAAGAGAACAACTTCTAGCCTTTATCATGAAAGAAAAATTCAATCCTGAAGAAGAACAACAGTTTAAAGAATGGCCATTAGTAGCTTTAAAGTATGAGGCTGAAAGGATCCAAAGAATCAAGAATGATCCGTCAAAGAAGAAAAATGCTCCAAACTGGAGTAAATACAAAAGGCTCATTGCTGACCTCACTGCTGAATATAAAGGAAAGAAAAGGGAGCTGGTGGATGCTAAGATGGACACTGTTGAAGCCATATCAAAATGGTCTAGGCAGCAGACTGATGAAGCCTATGAGAGGCTAAAGAAAAAGAAGAAAACTGCTTCAGATGCTTCAAAGAAAAGAGAACATATGATGAAGCTTGAACAGAAAATAGAAAACCTCAGAACAATGTTCAAATCAGCATACAAACCTACTCTTGTGTCAAACCAAGAAGAAGGTAAACAAATGACTGAAGAAGAGGTCAAAGAAAAAGAAGCAGAGTACTTCAAGGACACCATCATGAAAATGGGTCTGAAAGAAGATAGCTCAACAAAGCTTCAGAACCTTTTTAAGAAGGTACTCAACAAACCTGCATCTCCAAGCACTACAAAAGACAAGACAGAAGTTGAAAGACAAGAGCTTATTGAACAAGAAACTGCAGAAGATATAGCTGCAGCAGATAAAGTCATTGAAGAAGCTTTCAAAAGAATGTCTGAAAGTCTGCAGATGTTTTCAAGGCCATCATCCCTCAACTCATCAGCAAATAAGTCTCTCCCAAGAAACCCACTTGGCTTTAAAATACTAAAGTGGATGTCTGATCAAAAGACCCACGTATTGACCCTGGTCAGAGCCAATGGCGAAGTAAAGTACATATCAAGGAAAGAAGCTCTGTGTAGGGATGAGGATGACCAGAGTGCAAAGGAATTTAAGGCTGAATTCAAAGAACAAGCTAAGGCACTCTTGATGAGTAATAATAGGTCCTGAATAATGAAGGGTTTTGGCATTATCTGTTCCAGGGGGAGATTGTTGGGATTGAACCCTACCAGAGGAACAGATAATGTAAAGCCAAAACCGGATCACATTATTGGACTATCAATAAGCAGCAGTTTACACTTTGCTCTCCCCTTGACAGTGGTATTCTAACAGCTGATGGATCTTAAGTGCTGCTCAACTACAAGAATCAAACACTGATGATACTTTAAAGACTGTTGAATACAAACACTGAGCTCTATCTACTGCTGTCTCATAAGTACTGCTGAAGATTCAAGCACTGCTCATTCAAAGACTGATCACCTTTTGAAGAAAGCACTGATGTTCAAGTAATCAGTGCTTAGGTTACAACAGTGGAATGTGAACAGTGTTAGACTTGTTTTGTATTGTATTATCAATCAGTTGTTCAGACAACAGTAGTTTGTATAGGTCAGTGTTTATAGTTTGTTAGGTCGTTAGATGTCACTATCATGGTGACGTCAGTTGAGGTACATCAGTAGTTTGGTTTGCCTATAAATGGAGCGGTACTCTGTACTGTTACATTTGATTCTTTTTGAGTGAGTTCTCCTCCTCAATTCAATCCTTTCATCTTGTACAACCAACTCTGGAGTATCAGGCTGAGGGGGAGTTTAGTATGTAAACATGCTGTAATCATTTGCTTTGTATTATTTAATCCTTCGACTCAATGAAAAGCATGTGTTTATCAAAACTATTTTCTTCCTTTGATTGTGTTTACAAAGTTTGTATCCATTTCCGCTACACTTTACATTGTTTTACATTTATTGATATGTCAAGTTCATACAAACAAACACAATCATGAGAGACTCGGATCCTAACACACATGCATAGGTTACAAGAAATGTCCACCACCTGTGAGACACAATTATGATGCCATGCCTGATGAGGAGGATAGAACTTTCTTTGAACCATCTGTTCCTCTAGACGTTAAGGAATTTGCAACAGGGCTTGGATACAAGAAAGAATTATCATCCGATTCAGATGTGTCAGCAGATACATGTGTGTCTTCTGCTGAACTGAATCAGGATCCTCCAGTTATCACTGAGGATGCTGATTCTTCTGATGATGAATCCGATGATACTATACCAGCAAAGTCTGATGCGGAAATCAAAGAAGAGGACATACCTCTTGAGAATCATATTCTATGTGATCCTCCTGCAAAACCCGCTAAGACTATTGCAATCAAGTCCTTGTCTGCAAAAGAGTCGGAGAGTGTGAATTTGCTGTACACTCTTGTTGGTGATGACAAAATTTATTCAGACAAAGATTTTCCTATTAAGAATGTTAATCAATCTTTAATCAGTAAAGTCTTTGAAAATTCAACAAGTAAGTTTTTGGGAAAGACAGGATCACGTGTTACGGTGACACAGTGTCCTCCTATTCCAAAGGCCGAAGTTCGAAAACAATATGGCAATAAGAATTTACCAATAGAGAAAAGGCAGCAAAATCAAATCAAACCAAAAAGAAAATCACCGACTCAGGATCAGAAGAAACAGACCCAAAAGAAGAACAAGCAGGCGGACTTTGTGAAATCTAAGGGAACGGAGAAAATTGAAACGTTTGAAAACAAATCTAACTTAGATTTTGTCAAGAAAGCAACAGTGATGAAAAGAAATGAACCAAACAGTTCGAAACCTAGTACCTCGGGATCACAAAGTTCATCATCGGCAAGACGATCACATGATACTTCGGGGTTTGTTGAACGAAGATCATGTTTTGAATGTGGTACAATTGGACATGTAATTCGAAATTGTCCATATCTTCATAAACAAAAAGGCAAAGTTGATGATTCCCGTGACCAAACTGACCGCAAGCGATCTTTTTTTGTAAAACAAGATCCCCGTCTTGTAAAAGAAAGGGAAAAGAAACAGAAACGCCAACAGGTCAAGAAAATTGAAAAGGCAATTAAAACCGATGTGGTTAACAAAACATCTGTTTCTGTCAAACCAGAAAATTCAAAAACTTCTGACAACCATGAAGTTAAGATTTTAAAGAATGACACTGGTAAAACAAAACAGACCTGGAAACCAAAAACGGTTAAAGAATCAGGGGAATCATCACAATTTACAAATCATCAAAGAATAGAAGTTATTGTTGTCGATGAAAATGGAAGACCCAAGACCACAATGGCTTGGGTCCCCATCTCCAACTAATCAAATGAGTTCATGTGAAGGGTGTTCCAGGAGGAACTATCAGTAGTCATTGGATTGTTGATAGTGGGGCATCCAGGCACATGACAGGCGACATGAAGCTTCTCTACGAGGTAAAATCTATTAGAGGAGGTTATGTTGCTTTTGCTTTTGCTTGAGATAAGGGCGGATATATTACGGGTGAAGGAATGATATCCAACGGGGTTGTCAGCTTTGATAAGATCAACTTTGTGCAACAACTTGATCACAATCTTCTCAGCGTCTCTCAAATTTATGATAAGCAGTTCTCAGTACACTTTGATGCTAATGGATGTTATGTGCTGAAGCCCGGCTTCAAAATTCCAAAAGAATGGATTCTCTTGTCAGCTCCAAGGATAAATGATTTGTACGTCCTTGATATGAGCCAAGCTATCACTACGTCTGCACAAGCAACATGTTTCGTTTCCAAAGCCACAGAAAAAGACTCAATCTCTTGGCACAGACGAATGGGTCACATTCACTTGCGCAAAATGAATCATTTGGTATCAAATGAATTGGTGAATGGTGTTCCTCTTAAAAACTTCCATCTTCAAGACGTCTGTGTTTCGTGCCAGAAAGGAAAACAAACGAAGAAACGACATCCTACAAAGAAGATCAACACGGTGGCCGTTCCGCTTGAACGTTTGCACATGGATTTGTTCGGTCCTGTCAAGCAAAAAGCATCTGGAATGATCAATACTTCCTCGTGATAACTGATGATTATTCAAGATTTTCATGGGTGGCGTTCATGGCACACAAGAGTGAAACCTTTGGTATTATCAAAAACTTGATCATTCAGATTGAGAATTTGTATAAATTGAAGGTTAGGCGGATACGAAGCGACAATGGTACAGAACTTAAAAATCATGCCATGGCGGAGTTTTGCACTTCAACAGGTATTCTTCATGAATTTAGTGCAGCTTATACTCCACAACAGAATGGCGTCACTGAACATAAGAACCGCACATTGATCGAGACTGCTAGGACTATGTTGGTAGAGTCGCAGTTACCCATTCCATTCTGGAGTGAAGTTGTGGCCTCCGCATGTTATACATTGAACCGAGTCCTTACAGTCAAAAGGCACAACAAGACTTGTTATGAGCTTCTTCACAAACGGAAACCAGACTTGTCATATCTTGAACCGTTTGGAGCTCCATGCACAATTATCGATCCTAATGGAAAGTTTGGGGCAAAAGCAATTGAGGGATACTTTCTTGGGTATGCCACCCCGAACTTAAGAGTCTGGAATCTAGAGACAAAAAGGGTCGAGGAATGGTCTGAAGTCAAAGTACAAAGGCATACTTTGCCAGTCAAATGTCCTGGTCAGCCTTGGATGTTTGAGTACGATGACTTTATCAATTCGATCAATGTTGAAACCGTTGAATAAAATGTTGCGGCAAGGATGTTTTTCGAGAGTGACAATGCAACGTTTTCACCGGTGATTCGTCCAATTCTTGTCAATCAAGAACCATCTTCGGTGAACAACAATGCTCTCGACAATGAGGATTTTCACGATGCAACCGAATTGAACGAATCTTCAGAGGATGATGAATTTCTAGATGCAGATCAAGAAGCTCCAACAACAGCAGTTCATGGTACTTCAGAGGGTACTCCTCCAGTGGATGCCCCTAGAACAGCTGAAGCTACTGCATCATCCTCTTCGTCAATTCCGGGCATTGATTTAGTTGTTGATCTCAATTTCAACAATCTGGGTATAAATATTCCAGAAACAAGGATTCACAATACCCATCCTCAACAAAACATCATTGGAAATGTGCAAAGTGGCATTCAAACAAGAAACATGTTGCGGAACAACAACAATGCAGGCCTGTATGCAGCTATTCGAGAATCTGGTCAACAAAATGATTGGTCTTTCGCGTCTTATGTCTCACAGGAAGAACCAAGAACTTGGAAGGAAGCCATGAAAGATAATTCTTGGGTTAAAGCAATGCAGGAAGAACTGCAACAATTCCAGAAGCTTGGTGTCTGGAAACTCGTAGAGAAACCTGCTGGTCACAAGAAGATTGGTACCCGTTGGGTTTTTAAATGCAAAAAGGATGACCGTGGAGTTGTTATCCGAAACAAAGCAAGATTAGTCGTTCAAGGTTTTCGTCAGTCAGATTGAATGGATCGACTACAATGAAGTGTATGCACCTGTTGCACGTCTGGAAGCAATTCGGATCTTTCTGGCTTATGCCTCATTCAAAGGACTCAAGGTTTACCAGATGGACGTCAAAAGTGCATTCTTACATGGTGTGGTTGAAGAAGAGGTGTACGTCGAACAGCCTCCAGGTTTTGACGATCCTATCCATCCCGATCGGGTTTGGTTGCTCAACAAAGCTCTATATGGTCTACATCAAGCACCGCGAGCTTGGTACGCAACCTTATCTAATTATCTGCTGGAGAATGGTTTTCGGAGAGGTCCTATCGATTGTACTCTTTTCATCAAAGAACAAGATGGAGATCTTCTTCTGGTACAGGTATACGTTGACGATATTATTTTTGGTTCTACTAATGATGTTTTGTGTAGGAATTTCGAGCGCATTATGCAGGATAAATTCGAGATGAGTGCTATGGGGGAAATGACCTTCTTCTTGGGCCTACAAGTGCAACAAACGGAGTCTGGGATATTCATCCATCAGACTAAATATGTTGGTGACATCTTGAGCCGGTTCCAGATGTCTGATGCAACGCCCATCGGTACCCCATTGCCACAAAACCACGGAATTACTCCAGACTTGAAGGGTGAAGCTGTTAGTCCCTCATATTACCGCGCAATGATCAGATCTCTTATGTACCTCACAGCATCAAGGCCAGATATAATGTACCCAACGTGCCTGCTTGCCAGATATCAAGTCAACCCGAAGGCCTCACATCTTGCAGCTGTAAAAAGGATTTTTCGTTATTTGAAGGGTTACCCTGACACCGGTCTATGGTACCCTAGGGATAATAACTTTGACTTGATCGCTTTCAGTGATTCTGATTTTGGCGGATGTAAAATCGACGGCAAATCCACAACGGCTGGATGTCAGTTTTTAGGAAATCGCCTAGTCACATGGCAGTGCAAGAAGCAGACTTGTGTCGCTACCTCAACATGCGAAGCTGAATACATTGCTGCCTCAAGTTGTTGCTCCCAAGTCCTGTGGATCCAACGACAATTGCGCGACTACGGTTTTGAATTCCTAACTACTCCCATTTACGTTGATAATTCTGCTGCACTGCAGATCACTAGAAATCCTGTGCAGCATTCAAAGACCAAACACATCGAAATCAAATATCACTTCATACGTAATTGCTTTGAGAAAAGGCTAATCGATGTTGTTAAGGTCCACACCGATGACCAACGTGCCGACCTTTTTACCAAAGCATTTGACAAATCAAGATTTGACTTTTTATTTTTGGTAAACGGCATTAAGGTCAAGCAAGAGTAAAACCAACATCGGAGAATCATTTTTGTAAATATCTTTGTGTCTTTTAAAATTTATCTTAGTTTGTTGATTTTAGGGGGAGTAAATCCAAAATTTGAAAATCCAAAAACAGCGAAAAATTCCAAAAACACAAAAACAATAGAAAAGCAAAAATGAGTTTCCTGGCGAGCAAAAGAGAAAATGATAGTACATCAGTGGTCTATCCAAACCTCTTTAAACCTTAAATGAAAAACGATAAGCAGCTCTATATAAGATGTATCGGTAGGCTCACAATCATTTTAAAGTTTGATAGATTGCCGAGGTTCTGAGATATTCGGTCTTTATGCTGCTTATCATCTGGGTATCATGGTTGTTTCTTTTACGGAAAAATAACGGGGACGCAAGTCTAGATCTTCCATGATACTATACATATGTGTACATATTGCATTCGACCTCAATAAGTGATAAACAATCACATGTCTATCAAAATAAGTGATAATATATCACATTTATACGGGAGTCAAGTTCGTCTCTCTGCTGTACGAAAGTACTGACCTGTTCACGGACTTGCTCCTGTGCCCTTCATGCATATGAAAATCAAGTTCCTCATCAATAAGTGATTCTATCACATACGGCTTGTTTTCAATCAAAATAAGTGAGAATCTCACATCATATACGGTCAAACAGATGATAATCGGTATTCTTACCGGTAAGATGAACCCTCGTGCATACCTTGATACGGGAATGTGTCGTGATGTGGATGAACACCGGTCGGTAAGTATAAATCATACCTTAACGTATCCCCTCGCCATGATTACATCTGATAAGTTGAGCTTACGTGGACAACAATACCGATAATCGTTATATGATGCTTATCTTAATGTTAACTAATTGAACAAGAAGAGGGTTTTGGCATGACGGTGTACACTGAAATGATTCTCTTACCCTCGAAACTCGCAAAAAGAATGTCTGTATATATTTATTTACTGCTTTAGTCTTTACATTTGAAATATTCAAAAATTCCAAAAAGATTTTAGGTGTGTTTTAATATAAACTTTATAAAATCCAAAAAGATTTTATTTGTATCTTATTTTCGATGGTACGATGTTGGATCTCAAGTCTTCGTTGCCTGAAACCTGATTGAAAACCAAAGTGACTAAATCTTCATAAACGGTCGAAATTTGCAAGTTTTGAAAGTTGAAAACTAAAATTGACAAATTTGTTAAACTTTCAAACTGTCGGACGGTAGTTGATTGAAATATGGTCATACGTGTGTCGTTTGTTTATACTAACTATATTCCAAGCAGTTGTTCTCATTACGCGTTTAGATTTCTTGCATGTGCAGATTCTAAAGGCAAGGAGAACATGGTCGATGACAAGCTTCGGAATGAAGACACAACGTGAAGGCACTCACATGATGAAGATGATCGAGTTGCCGCTGACCATCATCAACACCACAAGGATCTCAAGCACTAAAGATCAATTCGTTCACGAGCATAACTCAAGGGGGAACTTATGTTAAGGGGGAGTTTGTCAACACACTTCCTACATGATACGGGGAGTTTGTTGATACACTTTCTGCTTTCAAGACGTGAAGACTTCAAAGATCCTCTGACATAGAAGACATGAAAGGCGAATCTCGCGAGTAGCGTCCAAGGGGAGTTTGTTGATACATGTTTGTGGACGCGACTCGACTTGACGCATGTCAGCTCAGGCAACGGCATTCCTCCGTCGTTGTGAATCGAGATCAAGAGCAAGCCAAGACACATAAAGGACTTGAACTTGATATTTGGGCTAAGCAGAAAAGTGAAACAAGCAAACAACACTTGGGCTTGTAACTGTTTGGCGAATCATCAATTGGGCCCAACCCCAACATTGGCGAAACAGATGGGAGTCGACGAAACAAGGTGTTTCGTCGACCATGTTCTCCATTTCGTCAAATGTTCTTGTGATTCGTCGACTGTGGTTGTGATTCGCCAAGCATGTTCTGTTTCGTAGTGCTGTGACTATAAATAGTCAGTCAGTCTCTGGATAAGATAAGGGTTGAACACAGAGAGCACAAACACACACACGAGAGAACTTAGAGAGTTTATAGAATATATCTGTAGACATTGAGCTTGTAACTAAACCTTTCATACGTATTAATACAGAGGTGTTAATCGGTGAATATTGTGTGTCGTGTATTTGCGTGTTCTATCTCGGTTTGCCTTTCCGGTTGGATTCCGCACAACCGGGTTGGTTTGTACACAAGGATTAGGCGACTAGATCCTCCTAGCCGGACCTACACCAATCAGAGGTTAACAAACAGCCCCTTAGTAATATGATTTTTTTTCATCGCATATTCAGTACTTGTATTTGATTTTTTTTCTGCATCGCTGATAATAATTATTTTTTCATCGCTATTACTTGTTTTTTAATAGTTATGTCTATGTGAACAGATATGTATCACAACTAGTACATTAGGTTAGATCAGATTTTGCCTTGGATGTTCTATCATAAAGTACTTGGGGTTGGAACTCACTTGGAATAGATGGAGTAGTTTTGATTTGTCATGTTTGGGCTAGATAAAAATTCTTATGTAGTTTAATGCAATGGTTTAACCGTGGGGTTTGGATGGTGTATACCCCAATACCTTGCTCGGTTTTAATTTAGGAAGGAAAGTTTGAGTTGGCCATTCAAAAAAAGTTTTGATTTAGTTTGTGTCCCACTTTCAACCAGAGAAAACCACAACCCAGAGTGGAAATGAATGTAGCAGGATGAATGATGAAACTTTAGTTTCAAAATTACTGTTTTTTTACTACCATCCCGTGTAATCACGGGTCAATTACCTAGTGTTATTATAAAAATCTAGCGAATAAACGTCCTATAAAACTTATGTTTTACGACTCAAATATCAAGTGTCCTATTACAGAGTATTATAATAACACCATAATGATTAAGGGTCCTAGAAAAGTTAAAGCTATAAGACCCTAGTGTCAAGTATCCTATTAAGTTATGCTATAATAGAACTCTTATGAAAAAACGTCATGTAAAACTGTAAAACTGATGTTTTATGACTCAAATATCCGGTGTTCTATTACAGTGTATTATAATAACACCACAATTATTAAACGTCCTATAAAAGAATTTATAAGACCCAAGTGTCAAGTGTCCTATTAAGTTATATTATAATAAAACTCTAGCGAATAAGCGTCCCATAAAACTAATGTTATATGACTCAAATATCAAGTGTCCTATTACGGTGTATTATAATAACACCACAATGATTAAGCGTCCTGTAAAGTTTAATGTTATAAGACCCTAGTGTCAAGTGCCCTATTAAGTTAAGTTCTAATATGACTTCGACTAGAAAGGGTCCTATAACACTGAACATTTATGACTTAAGTACAACGTGTCCTATTAAGTTATGTATAATAGGACTCCAGATGATTAAGTGTCCTAATACAGTACCACATAATGGGACACTCACAACTAAATGTCTTATAAAGTACTTTATTAGGATCCACATTTTAAGTGTCCTATTAAATTATATGATAATAGGACCCCAAAAAATCATCCATCCTATTAAATAGTTTTTTAGGACACCGGTTTAGTAGAGTATATTATAAAAGGACCTCAAAAGTTCATTAGTCCTATTAAATAGTTTTTTAGGACCCTCTTTTACAATCGTCTCACGGAAAAGGTCCTAAAAAGCCATTTTTGTTGTAGTGACCGGAATTAGATCGAAATGTATTAAGCCTTGATCAGTTAACACTACAAGGTTATACGGTTAAAAAATACGGCGATACATGCAAGATTGTTGGTGCACTTGTGTCTGTACTTTGTCTGTATTCGGTCTGTATGTAAACGATGTCCTTGGTAGTCTGTAAGTTGACCAAGTCAACCATCCTCCGGATTGACCTTGCCAACAGTTGGAATATATTTGATATGTTTGTCTGAATCGAAGGATAGCCTCGAAGGATACTGTTGATCCTTCGAGGTGCTCGAAGGATATGCTTCGAATGATTAGACCTCGAAAGATGATCTTTCGAGGTCCCTGCTTATCCTTCGAATACTTTGTCTTCGATAGATGATCCTTCGGACCATCTATCAGATCCTTCGGACCAGACATCATGAGCTGGGTATTTATACCCATGCAGTGTGTTGTGTTAGACAGTTCTGAGAGTTTACATAGGTGCACACACCGAAAGAGAGAGAGACTTCTTGAGAGCTTTCTGTCCGGAACTCACACACACACTTTGAGAGTTTACAAGTTAGGTTTGTAAACATTGTGCTTGTAACCAAAACCTTCATTTGCATTAATACAAGTTGTGTTAATCGGTGAACCCTAGTGTGTTGTGTTTGTACTTGCTTAATCCCGGTTTGCTTGCTAGCTTGGATTCCGCACTCGCTAGTGGGTTAGTATAACAAGGTTTGAGGTTCGTCATCCGACAAAAAGACCTACAAGTGGTATCAGAGCTTGGCTCTTTACCTTGTTTAAAACCGGGTTTTTCAAGTTCTTGGTGTGTGTTTGAACACTTGGTTTAACACCCGTTTTTGTTGGTTTTTCTTCACTTTTAAACTGGAAAACGTGTTTTAAACTTACCGGGAGTGTTCGTAAGTGGGTTGGGTAACTTAAAAATTGTTTTTAAGTATCTTTGTGTTTTCCGGCGAAAATTCCGGTTAAGGTTCCGGTGACTGGTTATAGGATAAGGTTTTCCTTTTTAGGCCATATTTTCAAAGTTGGTAGGAAAGGACATTCTGCCATACCTTTTGCCGAAAGTTGACCTTCACCAACCCATCACCTTTTCACCAACCTTTCACATCAGCGTCAGTTGTGTCAGAACCTCTCGAAAGATATCCTTCGACTTCGAAAGATTATCTTTCGATCAAGGAAGGCTCGAAAGATCATCATCCTTCGACCCATCCTTCGAAGTCTGAAACATATCTTTCGATAAAGGAATCTTTTCGAAAGTCAAGTGTCCGAAAGATAGGGATTTATCTCGAAAGATAAGGATCTTTCAAGTGTGAATCTTTCGAGATTTTGAATCTTTCGAAGCCAGTGCTCGAAAGTCAACAGTGATCCTTCGAACACTGTTGATCATTCGAACAAGTGTGTTCTTTCGAAAGTCAGCTATACGCAAGATAAGGATATTCGAAAGATAAGGATCCTTCAAAAGGGGAATCCTTCGAGTTCTTGAATCTTTCGAAATCATTGTTATTGTTCGAGATTCAACAGTAATCTTTCGAGTATTGTTGATCCTTCGAACAAAAGTTGATCTTTCGATTGTGGTCAGGTTATTGTTAACAAGTTTCTGTGATTTCAGATCTTTCGGAACAGGATCCTTCGGCCGTGATATCTTTCGGATTACTCACTTAGCATTTATTTTGCTTATCTATCATGAATCCGAGTTGGTGGAATCCGGCCCCAGATAATGGTGAATATACAAGATCAAATGTCACTCCCTCATGGTGGGGTACACCGGCTCCAGACGATGGAAAATACACGAATACAAGGTCATCTCCTTTATGGGCCGAGTCGCCGGTATCGACATCTTCTCAGGGAAATCAATGGGCATTGGTATCGAATCAAACTCCGAGCATTCAAAGTATTCTACTAAGCGAAAGTGAAACAGGAAGTTTGAATCGACCTCCAAAGTTAATGCATTTGAATGAATATCCAGGATGGGTTGAGAGGTTTAAAACATATGTTCTTGGTCAAAATACGGAACTGTGGATACGTTTCACCACAGATTTCGATCAAGCCATAGAGGTTGCTGCATCAGATTCTGCTACGTTTGCTGATCTTCCAGAAGCTAAAAAGAAAACCTATGATCTGGAAAAGAAGGCATACGCCATTCTCACTCAGGCGTTGAGCAAGGATATCTACCATCAGTTTGTCAGCTTCAAGACAACAAAGAAGTTGTGGGACGGATTGAAAAACAGAGGAGTGGGAAATGCAGCAACACGTCAAATGCGTCATGATCTTCTCAAGAAAGAATTCGAAGGTTTCACTTGTATGGATAAGGAGTCCTTGGGAGATATGACAAGCCGATTTTATCATCTGCTTACGGAATTGGATAATTATAGTGTAGTGACAACTCAAGCTGAAGTTGTGAAGAAGTTTGCTGATGCTTTGCCTCCTCAATGGAGTAGTTTCTTGGAAATCCTGAAGTACAACGGAGTGTTGAGAACCACTAATATCAACGAATTCGTTCAACTTTTGGAAAACAAGGATCAGGAGGAAACATTGAAGGCGAAGAGAGTTCCATTGCCACAGAATCCAGAAATGTACTGTGGAACTTCCAATTCTTCGTCTGCAAGAACCGGTCCACATGCTCCACTTCAAATAGCGTTTGTCACAAGCACAGATTGTTTTGGCAACCCAATACAAGTTCCTGTTAAGCCACCTCCCACCACAGATATGTACGAAAATCCAATACAACCACCTCCTCCTCCGCCTCCTGCTCAACAACAGCGTGCATGTTATGGAGGAACATCATCTGCTGGTCAACAATCGAAGACAGGTACCGTACAGCTTGACACGTCAAGTTTCTCTAAAATCAGTGTAGAAGTAGCTAAGGAACACATGGAGCTGCTTAACACTGTAGTGAGCGCGTACTGTGGGTTGATAGAAGGTCAGATTGGCAACATTAATCTGACACAAGAAGATTACAGGCAGATTGATAAAGAGGAGATGGACTTGATGGACATCAAGTGGGCCTTTGCGAGTGCTGTGAGAAGAGCAAAGGATTGGATGGAGAGTACTGGAAGAACCAGCTTGGAAAGTAAGCGAGACACCAAGTATGGGTTCGATAAGCAGGCCGTTAAGTGCTTCAACTGTGGTGAAAGGGGTCACTTTAAACGGGAATGCACCAAGCCAGCCTAGCACGGGAATCAAAACCCCTTCAGAAACCAAGGCAACCGGCAGAACAGAAACAATGATCGTACCATGGTACCCGTCAACAACCAAACCAACCGGGCACTTGCGGTTCAGGTAGATGAAGGTTGTGACTGGTCAATCCAGTTGGGTGGTGATGCTCCTGATGGAACAGCATGCTTTGCTCAGATTGTGAAGGAGCTAGTTCACACCAGTGGTGGAGAATCTTCTGCCAGTGGTGGTGAATCGTCTGAAGATGAAGACTCTTCTGGGTACAGCAGAAGTGTTGATGAAGAATCATCCAATTCTGGTGATGATCATGTGGGTGAGACATCTAATGTTTCGGATGATGCTGACTTTGATGAGCTTTTGGAGGAAGCTGCAGCAGAAACTCAAAGAAGATCTATTTTGGTGGATCAAGCTGCTTATACTTCGTCTTCTCTCCATTCAGCCTTTATGGCTAATGTCGACGGTTCATCAAGTCAGGTATGTGTCGATGAACCCACTGCTGTTAATTGTGATGAATGTACTAGGTTACATGCTAGATGTGCTGAAATGGAGAAAAGTATGTCTGAGTTGCAAGGCAAACATGATGCTTTACAAGCTAGTTTGTTTGACTTGCAAGACAAACATACTACTGTGAATGAGAATTTGAGTGACTTGCAAAGTAAGCATGACGCTTTGCAAGAAAAGTATGATGTGACTTTCCTCCACAATCAGAAATTGACTGTGGACCTTTCCAAATGCACAGAAGCCAACATGTTTTATGAAAACCATGAAAAAGAATTTCAGTCAGTAATTGAAACATTAAAGAAAGATAAAACTGAACTGACTAAAATGGTTTCAAGAAAACAAACTGATATTAATTTGTATATATCTCGCCTTGAGATTATGCAAAAAGAGATGGCTTGTGTGAAAACCGAAAGTGATGCGATCCAACTCAAGCTAGACAGTTATTTGAGCTCTAGCTATGTGTTAGATCACATCATTGATGTTCAGAAGGAAAAGAGAGATGTCACATGCATAGGGTACAAGAAGTGTCCACCACCAGTGAGACATAATTATGATGCCATGCCTGATGAAGAGGACAGGGTTTTCTTTGAACCTTCTGTGCCTCTAGATGTTAAGGAGTTTGCTGCAGGACTCGGATACCAAAAGGAAGTATCCTCAGATTCAGATGTGTCAGCAGATACATTTGTGAGTGCTGAACAGAATCAAGATCCTCCAGTTGTGATTGAGGATGCTGATTCGTCTGATGATGAATCTGATGATACTATCCCAGCAAAGTCTGATGCAGTAGTCAAAAATGAGAACATACCTCTTGAGAATCACATTTTATGTGATCCCCCTGTACAACCCGCTAAGACTATTGCAACTGAGTCCTCATCAGCAGAAGAGCCGGAGAGTGTGAATTTGCTGTACACTCTAGTTGGTGATGATAAAATTTACTCAGACAAAGATTTTCCCATTAAGAATGTTAATCAATCCTTAATCTGTAAAGTCTTTGAAAATTCGACAAGTAAGTTTTTGGGAAAGACAGGAGCACGTGTTACAGTTACACAGTGTCCTCCTATTCCAAAGGCTGAGATTCGAAAACAATTTGGCAACAAGAAATTACCAACAGTGCCAAAGCAGCAAAATCACACCAAGCCCAAAGGAAAAACACCGGCTCAAGTCCAAAAGAAGCCGAACCAAAAGAAGAAGAAAAATGTTAACTTTGTGAAATCGACGGGAACAGACAAAATTGAAAAGTTTGAAAATCAATCTAACTTAGATTTTGTCAAGAAAACTATTGTCGAGAAAAGAAATGAACCAAGCAGTTCAAAGCCTAGTACCTCGGGTTCACAAAGTTCAACATCATCGGCTAAGCGATCACATGATACTTCGGGGTTTGTAGAACGAAGATCATGTTTTGAATGTGGAACCATTGGACATATTATTCGTAATTGTCCATATCTTCATAAACAAAAAGGAAAGGTTGATGATCCCCGTGGCAAAACTGACCGTAAGCCAACTGTTTCCACAAAACAAGATCCCCGACTTGTAAAAGAAAGGGAAAAGAAACAGAAACGACAACAGGTCAAGAAGATTGAAAAAGCAATTAAAATCGATATGGTTCAAAAACAATCTGTTGCTGTAAAACCAGACAATTCTACAACTTCAAACAATCAAGAAGTTAAGGCTTTAAAGAAAGACACTGGTAAAACAAAACAGACATGGAAACCTAAATCGGTTACTGAATCAGGGGGACCATCACAATTCACCAACCATCAAAGACAAGAAGTTATTGTCATTGATGAAAATGGAAGACCCAAGACCACAATGGCTTGGGTCCCCATCTCTAACTAATTCATTTGAGTTCATGTGCAGGGTGCTTCAGGAGGAACTATCAGTAGTCATTGGATTGTTGATAGTGGGGCATCCAGGCACATGACAGGCGACATGAAGCTTCTCTACGACGTTAAATCTATTAGAGGAGGTTATGTTGCTTTTGCTGGAGATAAAGGTGGATATATAACGGGAGAAGGAATGATATCTAACGGGATTGTCAGCTTTGACAAGATCAATTTTGTGCAACAACTTGATCACAATCTTCTTAGTGTTTCTCAAATCTGTGACAAGCAGTTCTCAGTACACTTTGATGCTAATGGATGTTATGTGCTGAAACCCGGCTTCAAAATTCCAAAAGAATGGATTCTCTTGTCGGCTCCAAGGATAAATGATTTGTACGTCCTTGACATGAGCCAGGCTATTACTACGTCTGCACAAGCAACTTGTTTCGTTTCCAAAGCCACAGAAAAAGACACTATCTCTTGGCACAGACGAATGGGTCACATTCACTTACGAAAAATGAATCATTTGGTTTCAAATGAACTGGTGAATGGTGTTCCCCTCAAAAATTTCCATCTTCAAGACGTCTGTGTTTCGTGCCAGAAAGGAAAGCAAACAAAGAAGAAGCACCCTACAAAGAAGATCAACACGGTGGCAGTTCCTCTTGAACGCTTGCACATGGATTTGTTCGGTCCTGTTAAGCACAAGAGTATTCGGGGTGATCAATACTGCCTCGTGGTTACTGATGATTATTCAAGATTTTCTTGGGTTGCGTTCATGGCACACAAGAGTGAAACCTTTGGCATCATCAAAAACTTGATCATTCAGATTGAGAATTTGTATAAGTTGAAGGTTAGGCGGATACGTAGCGACAATGGTACTGAATTTAAAAATCATTCCATGGCGGAGTTCTGCACTTCAAAGGGTATTCTTCATGAGTTTAGTGCAGCCTATACTCCTCAACAGAATGGTGTCGCTGAACGTAAGAACCGCACATTGATCGAGACTGCTAGGACAATGTTGGTAGAGTCACAGTTACCCATTCCATTCTGGACTGAAGCTGTGGCCTCTGCATGTTATACATTGAACAAAGTACTTACAGTCAAAAGGCACAACAAGACCTGCTTTGAGCTTCTTCAAAAACGGAAACCAGATTTGTCTTATCTAGAATCGTTTGGAGCTCCATGCACAATCATCGATCCTAATGGAAAGTTTGGGGCAAGAGCAATTGATGGATACTTTCTTGGGTATGCCACCCCTAACTTACGAGTCTGGAATCTAGAGACTAAAAGGGTCGAGGAAAGGTCTGAGGTCAGAGTACAAAGGCACACCTTGCCAGTCAAAAATCCGGGTCAACCTTGGATGTTTGAGTACGATGACTTTTTCAATTCGATCAATGTTGAAGCCGTTGAAGAAAATGATGCGGCTAGGATGTTTTTCGAGAGTGACAATGCAACAGTTTCACCGGTGGTTCGTCCAATTCTTGTTAATCAAGAACCATCTTCTTCGGTGAACAATAATACTCTCAACAATGAGGATTTTCATGATGCAAACGAATTGAACGAATCTTCAGAGGATGATGAATTTCTAGATGCAGATCAGGAAGCTCCTACAACAGCAGTTCATGGTACTTCAGAGGGTACTCCTCCAGTGGATGCCCATAGAACAGCTGAGGCTACTGCATCATCCTCTTCGTCAATTCCGGGCCTTGAATTGGTTGTTGATCTTAACCTCAACAACCTGGGTATAAATGTTCCAGTTCCAGATAATCCAGAAACAAGGATTCATAATACCCATCCTCAACAAAACATCATTGGAAATGTGCAAAGTGGCGTTCAAACAAGAAACATGTTGCGAAACAACAACAATGCAGGCTTGTATGCAGCTATTCGAGAATCCGGGCAACAAAACGACTGGTCCTTCGCGTGTTATGTCTCACAGGAAGAACCAAGAACGTGGAAAGAAGCCTTGAAAGATAACGCTTGGGTTGAAGCAATGCAGGAAGAACTGCAACAATTCCAGAAGCTGGGTGTCTGGAAACTTGTAGAGAAACCTGCTGGATACAAGAAGATTGGTACCCGTTGGGTTTTCAAATGCAAAAAGGATGACCGCGGAGTTGTTATCCGAAACAAAGCACGTTTAGTCGTTCAAGGTTTTCGTCAGATTGAAGGGATCGACTACAACGAAGTCTATGCACCAGTGGCACGTCTCGAAGCAATTCGAATCTTTCTAGCCTATGCATCCTTCAAATGATTCAAGGTTTATCAGATGGACGTGAAAAGTGCATTTTTACATGGTGTGGTTGAAGAAGAGGTATATGTCGAACAGCCTCCAGGTTTTGAAGATCCTATCCATCCCGATCGGGTTTGGTTGCTCAACAAAGCTCTTTATGGTCTTCATCAAGCACCGCGAGCTTGGTATGCAACCTTATCACACTATCTGCTGGAGAACGGTTTTCGTAGAGGTCTTATTGACTGTACTCTTTTCATCAAAGAACAAGATGGAGATCTTCTTCTGGTACAGGTATACGTTGATGATATTATTTTTGGTTCTACTAATGATGTCTTGTGTAGGGAATTCGAGCGCATCATGCAGGATAAATTCGAGATGAGTGCTATGGGGGAAATGACTTTCTTCTTGGGCCTACAAGTACAACAAACTGAGTCTGGGATATTCATCCATCAGACTAAATATGTTGGTGACGTCTTGAGCCGGTTCCAGATGTCTGATGCAACGCCCATTGGTACCCCATTGCCAACTAATCACGGAATTACTCCAGACTTGAAGGGAGAAGCTGTTAGTCCTTCAAACTATCGCGCAATGATTGGATCTCTTATGTACCTCACAGCATCAACACCAGACATAATGTACCCAACGTGCCTGCTTGCCAGATATCAAGTTAACCCGAAGGCCTCACATCTTGCTGCTGTTAAAAGGATTTTTCGTTATTTGAAGGCGTACCCTGACACCGGTCTGTGGTACCCTAGGGATAATAACTTTGAATTGGTAGCTTTCAGTGATTCTGATTTTGGCGGATGCAAAATCGACGGTAAATCCACAACGGCTGGATGCCAGTTTTTAGGAAATCGCCTAGTCACATGGCAGTGCAAGAAGCAGACGTGTGTCGCTACATCAACATGCGAAGCTGAATACATTGCTGCCTCAAGTTGTTGCTCCCAAGTTCTTTGGATCCAACAACAAATGCGGGACTACGGTTTTGAATTCCTAACTACTCCTATTTACGTTGATAATTCTGCTGCTTTAGATATCACTAGAAATCCTGTGCAGCACTCAAAGACCAAACACATCGAAATCAAATATCACTTCATACGTGATTGCTTTGAGAAAAGGCTAATCGATGTTGTTAAGGTCCACACCGATGACCAACGTGCCGACTTATTTACCAAAGCATTTGACAAATCAAGATTTGACTTTTTATTATTGGTAAACGGCATTAAGGTCAAGCAAGAGTAAAACCAACATCGGAAAATCATTTTTGTAAATATCTTTGTGTCTTTTAAATTTATCTTAGTTTATTGATTTTAGGGGGAGTAAATCCAAAAATCTGAAAATCCAAAAACATCGAAAAATTTCAAAAACACAAAAACAATAGAAAAACAAAAATGAGTTTCCTGGCGAGCAAAAGAGAAAGTGATAGTACATCAGTGGTCTATCCAAGCCTCTTTAAACCTTAAATGAAAAACGATAAGCAGCTCTATATAAGATGTATCGGTAGGCTCACAATCATTTTAAAGTGTGCAGGGTGATATAAATCTTAATCGACTGAAGACCAGGTGGGAACCATTCATTGGCATATGGTCTTAGTACCGAAATTTCGTTTGATAGATTGCCGAGGTTCTGAGATATTCGGTCTTTATGCTGCTTATCATCTGGGTATCATGGCTGTATCTTTTACCGAAAAATAACGGGGACGCAAGTCTAGATCTTCCATGATACTATACATACGTGTACATATTGCATACTGCATTCGACCTCAATAAGTGATAAACAATCACATGTCCAAAACAAATAAGTGATAATATATCACATTCATCCGGGTGTCAAGTTCGTCTCTCTGCTGTACGGAAGTACTGACCTGTTCACGGACTTGCACCTGTGCCCTCATGCATATGAAAATCAAGTTCCTCATCAATAAGTGATTATATCACATAGGGCTTGTTTTCAAATCAAAATAAGTGAGTATCTCACAATTTATACGGTCAAACAGATGATAATCGGTATACTCACCGGTAAGATGAACCCTCGTGCATACCTTGATACGGGAATGTGTCGTGATGTGGATGAACACCGGTCGGTAAGTATAAATCATACTTTAACGTATCCCCTCGCCATGATTACATCTGATAAGTTGAGCTTAAGTGGACAACAATACCGATAATTGTTATAGGATGCTTATCTTAATGTTAATTAACTGAACAACAAGAGTGTTTTGGCATGACCGTACACTGATATGATTCTCTTACCCTCGAAACTCGCAAAAAGAATGTCTGTGTATATTTATTTACTGCTTAACTTTTATTGTTTTCTTTTAAACAGTTTCGTCGTTTGGTGCATATCAGCACGACATTAGCGGTGATGTCGTTTGATAACACTCAAAGGATTTTAAATTGTTGTCTTTTAATTTCAAAAATACCAAAAAGATTTTAGGTGTGTTTTTATATAAACTTTATAAAAGCCAAAAAGATTTTATTTCTGCTTTATTTTCGATCGTACGATGTTGGAGCTCGAGTCTTCGTTACCTGAAACCTGACTGAAAACCGAACTGACTAAATCTTCATAAACGGTCAAAATTTGCAAGTTTTGAAAGTTATATCTAAAATTGAAAAATTTATTAAACTTTCAAACTGTCGGACGGTGTTTGTTTGTGACATGGTCATACGTGTGTCATTTGTTTATACTATATTCCAAGCAGTTGTTCTCATTACGCGTTTAGATTTCTTGCATGTGCAGATTCTAAAGGCTAGGAGAACATGGTCGATGACAAGCTCTGGAATGAAGACACGACGAGAAGGCGCTCAAAAGATGAAGATGATCGAGTTGCCGCTGGCCATCATCAACACCACAAGGATCTCACTTCATAAAGATAAAGTCTTTTCACGAGCATAACTCAAGGGGGAGCTTATGTTAAGGGGGAGTTTGTCAACACACTTCCTACATGATACGGGTAGTTTGTTGATACACTCTCTGCTTTCAAGACGTGAAGACTTTGAAGATCCTCCGACTTTGAAGACTTGAAAGGACATCAGAGTTTTGAGAACTCGAAGACCCAAGACCGTCGAAGTTCGAGACAAGTCTACAACTATAGAAGATAAAGACAAAGCTACAGCCAAGGGGGAGTTTGTTGGTGCACTTGTGTCTGTACTTTGTCTGTATTTGGTCTGTATGTAAACGATGTCCTTGGTAGTCTGTAAGTTGACCAAGTCAACCATCCTCCAGATTGACTTGGCCAACAGTTGGAATATATTTGATATGTTTGTCTGAATCGAAGGATAGCCTCGAAGGATACTGTTGATCCTTCGAGGTGCTCGAAAGATATGCTTCGAATGATTAGACCTCGAAAGATGATCTTTCGAGGTCCCTGCTTATCCTTCGAATACTTTGTCTTCGATAGATGATCCTTCGGACCATCTATCGGATCCTTCGGACCAGACATCATGAGCTGGGTATTTATACCCATGCAGTGTGTTGTGTTAGACAGTTCTGAGAGTTTACATAGGTGCACACACCGAAAGAGAGAGAGACTTCTTGAGAGCTTTCTGTCCGGAACTCACACACACACTTTGAGAGTTTACAAGTTAGGTTTGTAAACATTGTGCTTGTAACCAAAACCTTCATTTGCATTAATACAAGTTGTGTTAATCGGTGAACCCTAGTGTGTTGTGTTTGTACTTGCTTAATCCCGGTTTGCTTGCTAGCTTGGATTCCGCACTCGCTAGTGGGTTAGTATAACAAGGTTTGAGGTTCGTCATCCGACAAAAGGGACCTACAAAGATATACCCAATGTTTTCTACACCGATCACTAATTCGGTGAATAATTTAAATGGTTTAACCAAAGAGGAAGAAATTGGTTTGAAAGAGAAACAAAGGGTGATCGATTTAAGTGCAGTGAATGATGAACACAAGGAGAATTATCTTAATTCTTACGTTAAGATCTGAATTTATCCACACAAGAACCCGATTGGAGTCAAATGATTATTCATGCTATGGAATTCCATGATTTTTCTGACTGCAAGTCACTGCTGGAAATGATGGAGGATGGAGAATTTGTGTTTAAGTATAAACATGAATTGGAGAAAAAATTCAAAGAAATGTTAACATATTTCATCAATGTCAAATTGGGAATTACTACACGACCCATTCCACCATACACGTCTGATAACAGGAAAGTGGACTTGGTCGGTTTATACATGGTGGTTAAATGTGACTGAGGCTATAGGAATGTGTCTGATAACAATCTATGGGCTGTTGTTGCGAAGGATATGGGCTATGAATATCACGATGGTGAATTCATGAGGATTATATATGCGATGTATCTCGATGTTCTAGTTTACTATCACAAGTTCAAGACGGTGCAAGGAAGGGTGATTGATAAAGTGGTGGTTGAACAAAAGCCGGTCCGTCAGAAGTCTGCCACGAAAGGAGGAAGAGTGGCGGAGACATTCAAGACGAAGAAGCCATTCAACACTATGCCTTATTTGCAGGAAATGGCTGGGAAGGTGCAATGAAGATGGAGAAGAAACACCCTAGATTTGATTTCAAGCAAGCAAGGAAAGCCGTGGATGAAACTAACCGGAGTGTCCTGATGCATGCTTCTAAGCATAATCAAGTTTAGGGGGTTGTGTTAGATATGTAAACTTAATTATGTTAGTATTTATTATGCAAACTTATATGTCCGATAGGTATTATAACTTATGAATGATGAGATAAGCGGGTGGGATATTCAAACTGCCTATGGCAGTTATTCCCGCCACAAAACAACCGCCAAATCTGAGGTATAAATATGTAATGACCGGCATCAAGATCGGGTACCAAGACATTCTGAATATTCTATTCAAATTGTCCATCTTTCTTCCATTGTTTCCCTCCATTCATTCATTTCACTGTTTCTGCATATTTTGTTCTTGTTTCATCATGAATACCAATCAAAATAGTCCTCTTAATTCCTCTGCAAATCCTCTTGAATCCCAACATGAAAATGATGATAACGGCTTCCACCAACAATGGTAACCACAACTTCTTCACCTCCATGCCTTTTCAAAAAAATTGCATGAATCAAAGAATCACACAGAGTCGTTTCCACTTTTTGTTCACACATAACACATTCACGTTCATGTAGAACACCTTTTTTCATTGGTTTCCTCTTCTTAACCAAATCACCCAAAATCCTTCTTCAACGTAACACGTAGATTCTTTTTGTGGCTCTCACGGGACCTTTTCACCACTTCCATAAAACTCTTTCGGATCACACAGATCACCACTCTTCCCGGTTCACCGAGAACCCTTTTCTAGTGTCGATTTCGTCTCCTCTCCGATCACACATCTTGGTACTTCTTCGTTCACATAGAACAATCTTGATCAAACAGATCTTCTTCTTTGTTTTATCTTCCCAGCACACACAGAACCGTGTTCGGTTCACTCCTATGGCTCAGTCAGAACCTGCTCTTTCTTCTTTTCTTTGAACTTCTACAACCACTCATGAACTTAACCTTCTTGCTTGCTAACACCACTATTCTCTACTTCTCAGCCCCATGTTCTAATGGACCGCTACCCCTTCTCCGGAAGTCGACTCTCAAACCTGCTCACGTTTCTCAACTTCACGAATCCCGTGATACGAGCCTATAGCTCTCATATCAATTGTTGGGTTTCAAGCATCAATCACACACAAGAAAAACTCACCAAAGAAGATTTGTTTTACTGCTTAAAACGCAATTTCATTAATTGCTAAACATCACATATAAATACATACACATGGTACATAAATAAACCAACATACCAACCAACTATTTCATCAATCAATAAAACTTAAGCCATGACCTAGCCCACTACTTTACCATTAATTAAACACATAAAACATCTGATTAAATACACTAACCCCTACCCGTTTCAGACCCATATCCATGAACCGAACCAAAGCCGTCAAGATTATCCAAAATGGGATAGCCACTCTCATAACACATAACACGATGATGCATGTGCTTCAAAATCACATTACAATATGTGATTCGTTGGGCATGTGGGCTAAGTAGAGTTAGTGAGACTTTATTCTAGCAATTATTATAACAAATACGTGTGAATTCTCGGATGCTTCATAAATCTTAAGAATTCAACTTTAAGATACTCAAGATTCTTGCTTTCATCTTAGGGAGAAGGGTTGTGGGCTTGCATAACCAAATTTGAAGCATTTCCATATAATTAATATTTTTAGTACATTTTAATAGGCGAGTAATATGCTCATGTGTGCTTTAACATGGCATTAATCTAATCTTAGATGTTCTTTCAAAAATATGACAACGCTTAATCGTGTTTAAAAATGCTTTCCCTTACAAAAAAAAATTGATCTTAATTTATATAAAAATGTGTAATAAAAATAAAATGTCCTAATTTGAAGATATGATATATGATCACATATCTTTAATAATTTTGAAAACATTCTAGCAATTACTTAGATTCTTCATAGATTTTAAGATTTCATTTTAGATCTCATCTCGTCTTTAGAGTGAACGGATAAAGATTACAAAGCCAAGTTTGGCGCTTTCACTTTTGTTTAGATAACGGGATTCATATTTACAAGAAGGAAATACAATCATCATGTGTTATACGTTGCGAAAGAAATGCATATGTAAAATCAATATGTTCATAAAAAGAAACTAATAACACTTCATTTGAAGTTCCTTGTGAAAAATGAGCATCACTGTATTGTACACATGAAGTTTTTAAAGGGTTTGAGTAGTAATTAAGTATATCCATTAAACCTATTCTCATTTTTCATATCACATAGTCATCTACCTCTATGTCACTTTTAAACAACTTCACTAAAACACACATCCACATATATAAGGGAGCACATTGTTGTGACAACTGCTTCTTCCACACATGATTTTTTCCAACTCACGTAGAAGTAGAAATATGTACCTTGTTGAGTAGTAATATAACACATGCTAGATGGAAACTGAGGTACTTTACTGTTGTCACAACCATGAAATTTAGAAGTGCATAAGCAATTTCTTAAATTCTTCATAGATTTTGTGGTACATTTTAATAGGAGAGTAATAAGTTCATGATGTGCTTTGACATTGTGATAATATAATCATTGATACTATTGCAAAAATATGACAACAAACGTGTACATTTTAACAATTTAATTTCTTATAGAAATGTGTACAAAAAAATAAAATGTCCTAATTTGAAGATATAATTTATGATCACATATCTTTAAGAGTGATAACGTGTAAAGATTGCATAGCCACGTTTGGAACTTTTTGCTTTTTTATAGATTTGGAGGTACATTTTGCATGAAGGTAATATATATGTTTGTGATGTGTTTGAAAGTTTGGATGAATTGAGAGGATTTGAGAGTGATTTGAGGGAATGTAAAAGTGTTAAGGTAGTGGGGGAAGACTTGTATTTCTAGTGTCGAGGTTAGGGTTAGGCTTTAAAGTGGGTTAGTAGGGTGTTTAAGGCAATTTGGTGGGAGTTAGATGTGAGAAATGAGCCAATAATCACGCTTATCAAAGCTGTATGCGGATTGAGTCAGCAGGCGCGTCATGGACGGGTGTTGGGCCATTGCCGCGACTTGCGGCCAGGGTTCTCTATGTCAACTTTCATTTTTGACAATTAAGGTCCCTATGGTTTGTTTATTTGGTATTTTAAGGTATGTTATGGTATGATTTGTATTACGAACATATAATTAATTATTAAATATAGGTAAAAGTATAGTTTAATTCTTGTAAACATAAAATCAAGTATTTGTATGTTTAAAGTGTATAAAACTCATATTTACCATAGTTTGTTTGTAAGATAAATAAGTTTTCATGAGAATCACGAGTATGTGTAATTATAATACATTTAAGTGTTAAACTAGTATAGAAGTATGGATTGAGTATTGAAATTGTATAACTAAGTACTTGCATATGTCAAACGTATACACTCTCGTATTTATGATAGTTGGTATTTAAAACAAGTATGTTTTTATCCAAAAATAGAAATACAAGGCCAGCTTCTAATTAAAGGAAGTTATAAAAAGCGACGCGTTACACCCTAGGTCCTTTAGCACTCACCCGTTTAAAATTTTCAGATAAGTTTTGTCATTGACTTGCATAAGAGGGTAGCTGTGTGATTTTACTTATTTGTTTATAAATTAACATTAACAATATATATATATATACACACATAGCAAAACCCATCTCTCTTTCTCTCAGCTATCTCCAACCCTCCCAACAACCTCCACCACCGCTAAATCCCGCCGCCACCACCATATCCAGCAACCACCACCACCAATTTGAGCCAACCACCACTAGATCCAGCCTGCACAAACACACATCTCTAAGTAACCCTAAACCCTAGATCCATCGAATTGAACATGATTCGATCAAAGTTTGTGAGAATCACCATAGGGCTTTTGAGTTTTGATAATGAAGAAGAAGATAATGAGTATTTGAATGTGGTGAGTGTGTGTTAATAATGGGGAAGAAGACAGTGTAAAAAGACTTTAATGCCCTCACATGTTGTGCACATGACCAAGCTTAACGTTTAAAATAAACTGGGTTAGTTCAAATAAAGGATTGTAGGTGTAATTATTGAAGTTAAAGAATATTCATTGCAATCCAATGCAAATATAAAGACGAAAAGAGTAATTTACCCATTATTTTTTTATCACTTTTGTTTGCACCATTACATAAGTACATCTTTCTAAATTACAAGTTTACTGTTGATGCAGATTTTGTGTCCGATGCTTGTCGAATAGATTAGATATTATTTTACGTTGAATATGTAACAGTTAGTGAAACGGTCAAACGAATGTGTTTTGACCCGCTTGTTTGAAGTGGTCAAACGAGAGGGTAATGTGTTTGACCGTGTGTGTGTGCAAGTGAAATGGGTGTGGGTATAAATACCACCATTGTCTTTCATTTGCACTAGAGAGAGTTAGAGTGAGGGTGAACTCATGGAGAGTTCCCTGTGAACTTTATTGTGTGGGGGAGAGATCACCACTTGGTCTCTCCCCGGATGTATACTCCTTTGGTATTAGTTCGGTTGTCTTGTAACCGGGCCGATTTGTAATGTTTTATTACCAATTAATACAAAGAAGTGTTTGTTTATCTCTCTAATCTCTCCCGTCTTGAACTAATCTCACACTAATCACGGTTTCGGTCACGAAACACGGTCCTACAATTGGTATCAGAGCCATTGTGCCCGATTTAGTAAATCTAACCATTTACTAAGTCACATGTACTCTAGATCTGTGATTTTTGGGCTTTTTGTTCAAGATGTAAAAATGGTGAAAATGGAGAAAAACCCAGATCTGGACCCGAAATTCAGATCTGCGCTGAAACGAATCACACCCGAGGTTTAGGTTTTTCTGTTTTACACCAAACAAATCAAGTTTTCATCTTGTTTCTAAAGATTTTTCGTCAGATCTGGGAATAAACAGAGGTTGTGTTGTTGGCGGCTGTTTAGAAATTTTAGGGTTTCAGACGAAACCCCACTTCCCCTGCACATGACGAACCCCCCCCCCCCCCCCCACGAAACTCATGAATATCCTGTTTCGTCAGCTTCATGTTTCGTCGAACAGGGTAGAAGAAGGATAATAACAGGTGATGTCAGCTGCTGTTACTGTTCATAAAAAAAATACAGTAGAGAAACACAGCAATCATCAATCTCATCTAAAACCTCAACAAATTCCAAAATAATCCAACCATGGCTGGATTGATTGGAGCTTCTACTGCTGCAACAGCTTTACTCACCTCTCCAAATCAACCACCGTTCTGCCGACCCATTCAACGCAGACCCGGAAGATCCAGAATCGGTGGTGAGTGGTGAAGAAGACACTAGCAGGTGATGTTGATTAGCTGCTGGTTGTAACCTAAACCTTCAATACAGAAGACGAAGACCTGAATGTTTGAGTGTGTATCGAAGATGAGTTGTTGGATGAAAAAGAATTTGGGGTTTTGGATGTTTGGTTGTTTGAGGTGTTAATCGTAGAGAGAGGATGAGGTGAGATGTCTGCACATTTTTTTTTGGGAAAATGAGAAGAGACAAAGTGTATCAACAAAAGTGAAAAGGGATCTGGGTGTTGGTTTTTTTTTTTTTTGATGAAAGGCGAAAAATTTCATAAAGAATGAGCAAGATGCTCAAGAGTACACAACAGTACAGAAAAGAAAAGATAACAATTACAAAAAAACAAAATGCAGAGGGCAGCAACAGAGACTTGCTAGAGGGGAAAGTCTAAGAACTTGAAACCCCTCCATTTTTCCCAGCTAATATGTGTGTATCCATCCCTTGCTTTCACCCAAGAGAACGAGTCCACCTTGATGTCGCCAATTATTTTCGTCAACTGAGGAGTTTTGTGCTTGAAAATGACGTCGTTTCGTGTTCGCCATAAGTTCCAGCATGTCGCAGCCAGAACTATTCCAAACACCATTTTCATTTCCTTGTGAGACTTGTGTGATGAGATATATTCGAGCAATTGCACAACACTTAAAACGAACCGGGGTTGGGGTAATTTTAGCCACTGGAAAATAAGAAGCCATACGCGTTGAGCAAAGTCGCATGTCACAAGGAGGTGATTCGTCGCTTCCAAAGTATCGTGACATAGGACGCAGTCAAAAGAAGGGAGTGATAAACATCTAGTTTGCAGTGCTTCTCTGGATGGGATTCGATCTTGTATGACACGCCATAAAAAACAGTTCAGTTTTTTTGGAATCCAGTTTGACCAGGTGAGTAATTTTGCTTAAGGTATGACATTTATATGGTCTAGTTCGGCCCTTAAATTGCTGACGGTGAATTCTTCACAAACTGAACCAGAGTTCCATAGCCATATATCGGTGCCCGGCCAAAGCGCGACAGTATGGAGTAGGCTGGTGCAAGTAGCCCAGTCCGTGAGGTGATCAGAGCGACTTAAAGCAATGGAACTGCCCCAAAACCATTCTATTGTGCCATGAATTGAACTGTAACGCTGCTGTACTTTACATCTTTTATCTGTCTCTAGCGCGTATAAGCTGGGAAAAATGTCACGTAGAGGTCTATTGCCTATCCAACTATCCAGCCAGAATAAAGTTTTGTCACCCACTCCCACCTTCGGTATCAACCTATCTTTGATGTTTACGACAGGATTGTGAGTGGCCCTACCGATATTGACAATGGATTTCAATACCCCACCCATTGAGCATTTTAAGAGAATATGGGAATGACATCTTGTCCCGCAGTGCAATGGCGTTATTAATGTAAGGACAAATATACTGGCAATCGTCCAGATCATTCAGTAGTAGATCGGTGTTGATAAATGTTGTCAAGCCTGAAACCTGTGATTTGATCCCTGAGCAATTATGATATTTCCTTATTTTATTTTTGTAAATAATATTTCGATATTATTTAACTTGTGTTTGTAGGTTTTGTGTTTATAATAACATGCTCAGGAAGTTGAGGGGTCATAATTGAAAATTTGAAGTTAAATTGGACTGATGATAAATTTTTTTAATAAATTCAATTTGGGTCTGATATGTGGTCTCGATTCGAGACTGTGGTTTCGGCCCAAATGTGTTAATGGCCCGGCCCACAGATTAGGTTTTTAAAGAAGTCTCGACTCGAGACCTCATTATGTGCTCGAAACAAATCACAGTTGTTTAAAAAACTCTCTCTCTCTCCGGTGACTTCTTGAACTTTCCGACGATTACTCCGGTCTCAATCTGTTGTTAAAGGTAGTTGGAAGATCTTAGTAATGTTTAGTTGAAGTTTTGCAGGTTGTTGTTGAAGGTTTGATGAAGATTGTTTGATCATTTTATGAATGTTTGAAGATGATGATGAACCCTAAATTTGGATATATTTTGGTCTTCAAAGATTTTTAAAAGTGTTTTTGGATTTTGCTCCAAATTGTGACAGATCTAAAGTTGTTTGTGGGGTCTCGACTAGGATTGTGGCTGACACATGTGAAGACTCGAGACCTAAAGTTGCGAGTCGCAACCTGGTCTGTCTCGACTGAGGTTTCGACTCAAGGTTGATGGTCTCGATTGAGGTCTCGACTCAAGGTTGATGGTCTCGGTTGAGGTCTCGACTCAAGGTTGACAGTCTCGATTGAGGTCTCGACTCGAAATCTCATGGTCTCGAGTTGATTCATGAGTGTTGTCAACAGTCTAAATTTGACTGCTGACTCGGTGTGATCTGTCTTTGAATTAAGTTGACTAAACTTTCATTCTCATGTCTTATGCTTATTGTTTCTGTTTGGTACAGGATATGGATTTGAAATTTATTTCAACACACAATCAAGCTGGAAATTTAGCCACTCCTCCAGAGAAACACAAGAGATTATATACGTCACTGATTAAAGGGTTGAATAGTTGCCGACTTGTTCATGCCTTGAGAGAAAATCCTGTTGTTTTTGAAAGTATAATTCGAGAATTTTGGAAGACTGCTAGTTTTGATGCCCTGGGAGCTGAAGGTAAAGGAGTTTTAACTGCTGAGATTTAAAAGAAGACAATTACAGTAACTGAGCAGATGATAAGGGAGGTGTTACAGTTCAACGACCAGGAAACTGATCCGATCGAGCTACCAGCAGGAACTGTGGAAGAAATTCTGCCATGATTGAGTTACGAAGGAAAGTACCCTCCGTTAGTAAAGAAATTTGTGCATCCTTATTGGCGTCTATTGGTGCATATGTTCATTCTTTGAATGACCGAAAATCGAGGAGGCACTGATCAATTGAACATTACTCAGTCTGTTGCCTTTGTCTGTCTAATCACCAATGAATCTTTCAATTACTCGAAGTACATTTTCGAAGGAATGAAAAGGAATGTGACAGGGGTTCGAAAGGACAAGTTTCTGATGTATCCAAGGTTCTTGCAGATGATTCTAAATGCACGTTATCCAGATTTGGTGAGATCTGGAGACACTTTGGAGTTGAAACCTATGGGTCCTGCTTGTTTTGGTGCTCTGACTCCGAAAAAGGGTACTCAAAAGAAGTTTGAAGGTTTGATTCCTCTGGAGAAGTTTGGTCAGTTTGCTGAGACTGAGGATGTAGTTGCTGATCCAGTGATAGTACAACCTGTACCTGTGAATGCTATGGTTGCTGAAGAGCATGATGTTCAGGGTGCAGTTGCTGATGAGCCTGAGACAGAGATCTTAACAATTAACTCTGACGATGAGGGCATAGAGATTATGTGTGATTCGGAAGATGATGAAGAGCTTCCTCCTGAAAATGAAGCTGATACTGCTGTTTCTACTGTTCCATCGGTGATTACTGCTGAAAATTTGGCTTTGTTATTAAAATCAGTGACTGATAAGATGGGAAATCCTCCTTCCGATCTTACAGTATCAAATGAAGAGCCTGATGAAAACCCAAAGGATCCTGATTCATTGCCTTTGAAGCGGAAAAGGACGGATCCTCGACTCGGAATGTATGTTGAGCAAAACAAAGATTAACCTGTGTGTACTGCTGAAGATGATGATGGATTGTATGACTTCGATTTTGAGAAAACTGTTACTGACACCACCACTACAACTGAAGATGTCTTTGAGTTCAACACTGATTCTCAAAGAGATGTTTTGGAGAATGCCACTGCAGATGTTCAGGTTACAAATGTTAATGTTGATACTGCTGTTGAGACAATGCCACTTGGTGCTTCTGAATCTGCAGGTCCTTCTAGAGTCGTTCTTGATATGCCTAGCAGTTCAAGTGGTAAGAGACCTGAAGAGCCGTTTAGAATGTCGTTTGATCATGATTCAAGCGATGATGATGATTTCCTTAGTATGAGAGAAATGAAGAAATGGTTAATTGTGGTTGAGCAAGATTCAATTCATAAAGACGCCAAGATCATCCAACTTGAAGATACGATAGTGCAAAAGAATCAACAGATTGAACAGCTTCAAGGAGATGTCAGTTTGTTGTTTAACATGGTATATGATTTACGTGGAAAGTTGGAGAAGAAATTTGGGAATGAATTTTCTGATCCAACAGATGTAGGAAACAGAAGAAAAGCCTTTGATAGAGATGATGCTGAGCGAAGTGCTGCAATGGAAAAGTATTTTGAAAGGGTGATTGATCCTATTGCAGAGAAGGAAAAGGCTGAGAGGAAAAGGGAGTTTGTTATATTAAAGAACAAAAATCTTAATCCTGATGATGATGATGCTCAAGCAACTCATTATTATCTAATGGATGTTGGTGAAACTCTCTACGATAAAGTTGGAAATCGATCTGGTGCTGTTAGCTGGGGATTTGATCATGACCGTCGAAGATGGTGGATTAAAAGAAAAGTTGGTCCTGTTGAATGGTACAAGGCTGCAGCTCAGTTTCAGACATTTACAAAGGTTGATTTGATGAACTTGTCTAATGCACCTTATGTAGATGATAAGCCTGGAGATCGTGGTTATCTGCTTTATCAGAGATTGAAGAGGGAGGTTCTTCGTGGTTTTCCTTCTATGCATACTACAGAATCTCTTGTTGTACCAGCTAAAGGTGTTCGAGATCCTTATACGAACAAGCCAATGAAGATTGTTCACTGGCCTGCTACTGATAAGGAGAAAGTGATTCCTTTAGTAAGAAAAATTCCAAAAGGCGCTTTAAAGTCTTTGCATTTTTGGGCTTATGATGAGCGTCTAGGGCAGGCAGTGATTGTGTGTGATGATGATGTGAACTTTCGTTTGGTGGATCAAGTTGATTTACTGAATCTTGCTTATGAGGATCTTGAGGTGTTAGCTCAGAATCAAATTAGAGCTACTGAAAAATATGAAGAAATTGCCAAAGGATGGACTGCAGCGGTTGCTTTAGCCATTCACATTCGCACGAAAGGATTTGGTGGGCTCAAAGATCGTCTGGGTGGTGCTCGTGACAGTTGAAGTCTCAAAGCTCTCTATGCATAAACCTAGGGGGAGATTGTTGGAACATTGAGGTTTATTCATAGAGAGATACTTAAGTGAAGGGCTAGTCTTGTTTTGTTTAATATGTTATTTGGGTCAGTTATGTTTTTGGGTTATGTACATGGTCTCGAGTGGGCTTAGGGGTTACGGTCCATCTTATCTAGTATATAAGTAATCCCTCATGTCATTGAGAGGGTTGTTGGTTGATGAAAGGTTGGCAGGCCACTCGAGATCTGATATCAAGTCTTGTATTAGTCATCATTGAAAGGTGAATGCAAGATAGAATTTTGTTTGATTACCTTGTTTATATTTCTTATTAGTTGTTCTTGAATCAACTTGTGTTTGGTTTCCACACTTACACAAGTAATAGCTTGATATCATTGAACGATCCGAATAACGGGTTTTACAATTGGTATCAGAGCCTTTAGAACCTATTTCTAGGCTCGGTGTGATATCAAAGATTCAAGAATTTTGTTATTTTTTGTTCGGTGTTCTTCGCGTTCTTCGTGTTCTTGGTAGTGTTCATCGGAATTTTATCAAAAATCGTTATATTTTGGTATTTTGATTGTTTTGAAAGTTGTTAGAGGGTTTGGGATAATTGTTATCTTCTCAAAAGATTTGAACTTGTTTAAATCAAAGATATTTTTTTAGAAGATTCCATTTTTTTTGGTACACTGTTTCCTGTTTTATCATTTTCGAGATTTGAAAATTATTTAGATTTAAACAGGTTTGTCAACAACAATTTTCGAGGAACATAACTATGGAGACTAAGAGGTTTCGAGTCATCACCTCTCGAGTAATCATCTTCTTCCTCGGTCTCGACTCACATCACCAAAGTTTCTTTCATCTTTCTTAACTGATCTCGAGTCTTCAACATCTGTGTTATCTCTTCTACTGGTCTCGAGTGGGATTTCATAATTTTCTAGTTTCCATATCAACAACCTCCCTCACTCCTGGTCTCGATTCAACAGGAGTCTCCACATCTTCAGGACCCTGTCGCAACCATCACCGTCTCGACTCATCTTTATCGTCGGTCTTGACTCAACTCAATTCACAAAGGTCTCGAGTCATCAATTTTGAGGTCTCGACTCAACTGGTCTCGAGTAATTGATTTCATAGTCTCGAGTCGCAACATCGGTTCCGACTCGCAACGAGTCTTTCGAACTGAGATTTCGAGTGGGATTTCAGGTTACTTGTGAGCATTATACATCTTCGGTCGTCTTCCTCACATCATCCTCTGGTAACTGGACTCCACTTAACAACCATCTTCTCCGGTGACAATCGTGAAACCGTCCAACCACGATTACCGTTCGAGTTTACACCCGCCATTCATCATCATCGACAGCCACTGTTGTGTTGTGTGATTATACAAAACGAAGAGAAAGACTGCCAAACATGATATTTTGTCGTTTAGGTTTAATTTTATAATATAATAATCATAATCATAAAGCAATCATTAGATAATCATTATTTATAATAATAATAATAATAGTTAATAACAATAATAATAATAATAAACCTTTATATTTATTAAATTTATTAAAGTAACTTAAAAAATCTTAAAAAAAATTAAAAAATATAAAATAAAATAAAAAATTGTTTTGTTGGTTTTGTGATAACAGTTTTGACAGGTTTTTGAGGTGCGGTTCAGAAAGCGGGTTCATTCGCCTACAAGGGTTTGAGTTAGCGAGTACACGGGTTCTTGTTTGGTTTGTGTTTTGAGGAGAAGAACAAAAGTATCAACCACGCTGAAATTATGGCATTCATATTTCACAAACCCGTGGTTCAAGAAATGACTGTTGAAGATACACTTTTTGTTTTCTGTACTCCTGCGTGTAGAAAAAGAGTTGAAGTTTATAGAATACACAACGCTGAGCTAATTCAAGATTATCAAGATATCAAAAATAAAAACTTTACTTTATCAAAAACCGAAAAACTTTATAATGAAAAGATTTAAGCTCAGCGAAAAGACATCGTCAAACTCAAGGATGATGTAAGTGTGAAATCAAGTCAACTCTTTTATGTTCAGGAGAAACTATGCACTATAACTAAGGAACTGGAAGATATCAGAGATAGATATCAAATAAATGAGCTTAATATTAAGAAATTTGATTCTTCCAGCAAATTAGTCAAAAACTTGTCTGATCAACAGCTCGCGTACAAGGAAAAGAAAGGGCGTGGTTTGGGTTATGACTCCTCCTCCTTACAATGATAATTATACTTATTTACCAATGACTTAGGAGGAGATGATGGATGAAAGTAAAATGACTTATGGTCCCAAAAACAATAAGTCATCATCTAATGACAGACCAGTTGAGAAACAGAAGTCTACTCCTTGGGTAAATTTTGTTTCAAAGGGTACTTTTGATCCTAATGCTTCGTCTTCCCCTGCAAATGAAGTAGTTGAAGTAAAAGTTGAAAACGTAGTTGGGGATGAACAAGCATCAGAGTCTGATTCTTCTAAAAATGAGTCTGATTCTTCTAAAAATTTAATAAATGAACCTAATCCAGACTCTATTTCGACGTTTGATTTTTTTAAGGTTTTTCGCTCTATGATTAATTTCAGGCCTGATGATCTGGGCGAAAACATTGAGGCTTGTGTAACAGAGACTGAATCGGCAAACGAAATGAATGAGCTAGCTGAACCATCTGATTCCAAATGTGAATCACCTGAAGCAGCTGATTCTGAGAAACTCGAATCAGTTGATTCTAGTGAATTCAGCTCAAGGGTGTCATGTGGAGAACCATCTTGTGCTGATAATTCGTTTAATGATTTAGCTGAAGTTTCTACTAAAGTTTCTGGTGTTTCATCTAATAAATCAGAATTCTCCGATTCTGTCAAAGTTGACGACATGAAGGAAGAAGTGAAGACTAACGTGAACAAGGCTCCAAGTGCGCAAGTTGAACATCCTGAACCTTCTGTTAGTGATGAAAAGGTTCAGATCAAGCAACAAGAGCCGAAGCAAGCAAGTAAAGGACGCGGAAAGAAGAAGCCTAAACATCAAAGACAAGCAGGCTCTCCACCGTCCTCAACGGGAAGCAATAGTCCTCAAAAGGCCCATGATGTGAGAAATGCTTTTGTTAAGCCAGTCAGTAATGGAAAATGTGAAAAAATATGCATTTGACTGTGCTAACAAAGCTTTCGGAAAGACTGGTGAGATTTCTGAACAAGACTTGCAGTCTCATCAAAACAAGAAGAATCAAAAGAAATCTCCACCACAGAAGGCCCCGGCAAACGACAAGTATAGGCATCCAAATTCATCTCCGTCTGCTGGAAATGTGCAACAAAAACAAGCACAGAAAGGACAGGTCCATCCTTCAGGGCCTGCAAGAGCTACACAAGCTGATCAGAATGCCTTCTACGTGAAGAGACAAACATGCTTCAATTGCGGCATTGTTGGTCACATTGCTCGGAACTGCACAAATCGTCCCTACGTACCCAATTATATTCAAAATCAGAGGGTTACATCAAAGGGTAACTACCATTCCAAGCCGATGAAGGTATCATCACCTAAGGCAATGAAGAATGTGAATCCCAAGGTTAAACCTTCTGATGGGGATTGGAATGTTGCTAAAAACAAACCAAGGGTTGTTCAGGAACAAAATCGTGTTTCTAAAACCAACAAACTTGAAACAGCTAAAGTTGCTCAACTGAAGGCAACAAACACGTTTGTTAAGCCGAAACAAATTTGGAAAACAAATGCAAAATGGTAACATCTCCAATCCTTGAGATGAAAGGGGACTTGTGTTTAAAAGAAGTGTCTTATTTTGATGCTTCAGGTAAACCCAGGACCACGATGGCCTGGGTACCCATGTCTTACTAATCTCCTTACTTTTCTGGAACAACCAAGGAGGAGCTGTTGACAATCTCTGGAATGTTGATGCGGTTGTTCCAGAGATAAAAACGGGTAACATTTCACTGTTGCAAAAAGTTCAAAATTTTTTTTTTACAAATGATATGTTTCCTTTGGAGGATATTAGAGAAGTAAGATAAGATCAGCAAAAGGTACCGTTTAAATTCAGTACTTTGATTTGGATTTTGATTAGTCTTCAATTTGATGATAGAATGGTTAAACAAAAATATTTTCTCTCTTTCTTAGTTCATTATTTTGCATATAAAGTGTCATTTCTCTAGTAAATGGTAAATTTGCGCAAAAATACAAGATTTATGCACAAATTTAGGGGGGGAGAGGAACATATAGATAGATATAGAGTTTAGGAGGAGAAATCTAAGAAAAGAAAAATACAAAAAGAGTTTGTTGTATCTATATGCATTGTTTTAGGGGGAGAAAATGAGAAAAATACAAAAACATTAGAAAATGAAAAAGCCAAAAAGATATATTGCATGATATGGGAAGGGAAATAAATGTTCGTGTTAAAGGGGTTTGACTAACACATGTAAGGTGCCATAGCTGAAAAGACCAGGATCTACTGCGATATGTCGATAGGCTTGACGCTCAACATGATAAAAGATACTAAGTGATATAAACATAACGAACTATGTACCATGTGGGTAACATACCAACGGCGTATGATTTCGTGGTCTTAAATCTTGCGTTGATAGATAGCCAACATCTGAGGTTTCGGGTCTTTATATTGTTGAATCATCGAGGGATATCTTGGTTGTCCTTCTGTTCAGAACTAAAATTGTACATGACCCCAGGAAAGAAAGTCACTTGGAATTAGCTCATTTCTATTTGAATGTCTGTATGTTGTCCCGATACACACAATTTTGATCTGATTCTGAAATCTTCTCTGAAAAAAGTCGTGTACCTCCTCTGCTGCATCCAGATATATGCATATGCTTACCTGGAGGTGCTAGGCAACGACAGCTTCTGCTGCATCCAGATACATGCTGACCTAGCTGTATGTTGTCGCGCTATAGATCTAATACACCCGAAAGAGGCCCTCAAGTGCCCAAAAGAAACCCAAGAAACCTATATCAAACTGAGAAAAACTCATTTGAACTGTATATTATACCATCTCTGCAAAAGTTCTATTCTGTTCTCTTCTCAACCTATTCCCAGTTAAGATTTCAGAAATCTGGATTGGACTTGTGAAATATGTGGTAGGGAAGATACTTGCATGATAGAGTGTGTTGTTTATATTTCCGGGATTTGATTAGTATTTATTTGGGTGTTCATTGTTAAGAAATCAAAACATAATAAAACAGATTATATGCAGACCTAGACACAGTCAAGATATCTTAAAAGATCCCAAAGAGGACAAAAACCCTGAGGAATAAAATCTCAAAATGAGAAAATTCCCAATGCTCAAAGAGCCAAATTCGTACCAAAAAGGTATTTGCCTTGCCCTCGTTGGACAAAATCATTGGTCGCTCTGCTGTACGAAAGTACTGATCTGTCACCAATGGTCTAACGTTGTAAATCAAAAAGGATGACATCAGTATACTCACCTGTTACGATGAATCGTTGTGCTTACTTTGATCGCGGGGGTATGCCTTGGAATGGGACACACGGGTATAATAGTATAATATTACCTTAAGCATATCACGAAGTTGAAAATTGAAAGTTGAGCGTTAAAGTTTAAGTGGACAAACATATTGGCAATCGCATAGACCAATTTGATTAGGCTCGTGCTGAAAAGTGTTCCTTAGTCTGCCTGAGAACGAATTTTGATCCCATTGCGATTGTAATTGTATATTATGGTAGTTGTTTATATTTTGATTTTTATTTGTTTTTAGTTCTTAAAATTAAAAAAGAAAATTAAAAAAAATTGAAAAATTGAAAAATCCAAAAATAGAGTGCTTACTTGTTTTTCTTAAAATTAAAAATGTAACCGTTCTTGAAGATTTGACTGATCATCAAAAGGTGATAGAATTTAAATTGTGAAATCCGAGTACAAGTACTCGGATGTACCTAGTGTTCATATGGTACTTTCCCTGTTGAATAAGAAATGTTTGCTAATGAGTTTGTGAGCATGTGCAGAACTTGATTTTAATCAAGAACATGGGTTGTTGAAGACTGAGATGCTGTTAGCTGCTGACGAAGCACGAAGCATCACACCAACAAGATGTACCTGAGTCAGAAAAACCAGATATGAAGCGCTGTCTGACAGTGAAAGTACATTTAAAGAAGTACCTGTGAATCTGCTTGGAAGAAAAAGACTGAAGAAGAAAAGAGCCGTTGAGAATCCTCCTCTCACATTTTTTTGACAAAGATTTTCAAGCAAATGCTAATCAAGATCATGATATGAAGCTAACCAAAAGAGCTGAAGAAAGAGACCCAGTGCTGAGAGTTCAGAAGTCAAGAACTTCTACAACATCCGCAGCATAGCGACAACCATAGACGTTGCTGAATTCATGTTATGAAGAAAATTTGATGGCATCAGTCTAGGGGGAGATTGTTAGGCCCTAAAGTGTGAGACTGGCGCATCAAATTAACACAACGGGTTATGGTTACGAACTGGGCTTTACCGGGTTAGTTTATATTAGGTTTTGGACCTTTATAGGTCACTTGGGCCAAGCTTTAGGCCATGTAGGCCAAGCAGGCCCAAGGGGAGCCCATGTAGGGAAGTGGGCTTGAGTTAGTATATAAACAAGTTTCTAACTTGTTTTAGGGTTTGATCTTGACAGTTACAGAATTTCCTACAAAGAGAGAGAGAGAGAGAGGCGATTGGTTGTGAAAACACTTGTACCAGACGATTTTGCTTTGATAGTAATAGAATCGTGTGCAAGTGTTGAAATGTGATTCGGTGTGTTTTTCGTATTCGGTTTGTTCTTCATATTTTCGTGTTTTTCTTGAATCACCAATTGACTGGATTCCGCACAATCAAGAATCCAATCAATTGGTTGTTTGATATCATTGAAAGATCCGTTTCACGGGACTTACAATTAATTTCGCCCAGAGCGCCGAGTTTTCGTTCTTGTATCTAATACTCCACTTGACCATCAATGCTTTATTTGCGGAGTCGATACTGCCAATGCCTAAACCCCCCTCCTCCTTGGGAGCAACCACCTTGAACCATGGAACCCAGCTAATTTTGTTTTTTTCCAAGCAACCCCCCATAAGAATTTTCGTGGTATACGTTCTAACTGTTTGATTACTTGTACCGGTGCACTAAAGAGTGAGAAGTAATAGGATGGGAGGTTACCTAGAACCGCTTCGATAAGAGTCGCCCTTCCACCAAAAGATAGCGTTCGTGCCTTCCATGTTGTAAGTTTGCTTTTAAATCTTTCTATAACGGGTTTCCAATTTCTAACTAATCCCATGTTTGCCCCTACCGGTAGGTCCAGATAATTAAATGGAAGAGATCCCGTCGTACAATGTAGGATTGCTGCCATACTAGTGATTTCGACATTTGACACCCCTACCCCAAACAGTGGACTTTTATTGAAGTTGATTTTAAGACCAGAAGATAGATGGAAGTGGTGGTGGTATATCTAAAAGAGGAGATAGATCTAGAAGATGATGTTGGCGTCTGGCATTTGTGTCTCTAGGTTCTGGTCACAATTATGGTGAACATAATTTTTGGATTGGGACAAAGTTTGGTCATCATGGACTTGGGATTTCGTTATAGGATTGGGCCTCATAAAAATTGGAAAGTCCAAGTAATTGGTGATTTAAGAAATTCTCTTTTGGGCTCACTTTAAATGATTGGGTTGATTTTTAAATGTTTAAAGTTGGGTCGGTTACTAGTGGAATTTAAATTCAAAAGTTGATTTAAAATTATGATTTTAAATTCAACTTTACATGTTTAAAATTTAAAAGTTGAATTTAAAATCATGGTTTGGCATTGGGATTATAGATCAAATGTTTAGATGAGACATGGAGTCGTGGATCTGGTTCTATTCGCGAGCTGCAAAATGGGGTCGGGTGTTCGCGAAGTTTATTTGAACCGTGCTTCTAATTGTCAACGTCAAATACGAACGGGTTTTGGGATCACGCGGGATGATGAAGCTTGATGAAAACAAATGATTTTTGTTAAACGTGGGGTAGTCATGGTCACCGGTGCAAATGTCAAAATTTGTGATGCGACTACTATGGGCCAAAAACCAAAATGGTATGTTCACTTCCGCACGTCAATGTTTATGATTGTTATCGGTTATTCGTAAATGTTCGAAAGCATTTTGTTTATTATCATATTCTCGCATTTGAAAACGAACGTATAAACCTGGAATGTCAATACCGATCCTAACGAGTTCACAAAGTCTTTGGAGGGATACAAGTCGGATCCTACGGGGTACTAGGCGAAATTTCTTTATCAACTAGAATATGCAACGAAGAAATCTTTTTGTTTATTGTCATATTCTCGCATTTGGTAACGAATGAATGAACCTAGAATGTCAATACCAGTCCTAACGAGTTCACAAAGTCTTTGGAGGGATACAAGTCGGATCCTACGGGGTACTAGGGGACGTTCTTATTCAACTAGAATATGCAAAGAAGAAAGTCATTTTCGTGATTTTTCCAACAACCGAGAACATTCAATGAAGATTGATGACAGTTTCGCTCAGTGGAGGGAATTGGTGAACATTTGAAGATAAATTCTACTCAGTGGAGAGAATTTGTTCTGTGAAATTGATGACAGTTTCTTTGAAGTGGAGGGAATCTCCTAAGGTTTAGAGATCTTACAAAAGAAATGGGGGGATAAATTTTTTCATATGTTTAATTTCTACGGTAAATTTCTAAACGCAATCACAGGTGGTAGAGTTTGTCTTATGACAGATCAAGACTTGATGCAGTTTTTTAAGGAATGGAACCCTTATCAAATGCCGGTTGGAGTATTGGAAGATCGGCGGAAGATCGGTATTGAGCCTTGTGAGGAAATTGCACAACACCCAACACGGATACGCGTACTTTGAGGGGGAAATATTATACAAGGAGCGTCAAGATACTACTTACCTGGATTATCGGTCAAGGGGGAATTTGTTAACACAGAGAAGATAAATACTTGACTGAAGATCGATTGCAGTTGCATTTTCAGCATTCGACAGCAACGGACAAGGGGGAATTTGTTGATGCAGATTTTGTGTCCGATGCTTGTCGAATAGATTAGATTTTATTTTACGTTGAATATGTAACAGTTAGTGAAACGGTCAAACGAATGTGTTTTGACCCGCTTGTTTGAAGTTGTCAAACGAGAGGGTAATGTGTTTGACCGTGTGTGTGTGCAAGTGAAATGGGTGTGGGTATAAATACCACCCTTGTCTTTCATTTGCACTAGAGAGAGTTAGAGTGAGGGTGAACTCATGGAGAGTTCCCTATGAACTTTATTGTGTGGGGGAGAGATCACCACTTGGTCTCTCCCCGGATGTATACTCCTTTGTTATTAGTTCGGTTGTCTTGTAACCGGGGCCGATTTGTAATGTTTTATTACCGATTAATACAAAGAAGTGTTTGTTTATCTCTCTAATCTCTCTCGTCTTGAACTAATCTCACACTAATCACGGTTTCGGTCACGAAACACGGTCCTACATTTACACAATTTAGAAAGCAAAATTAACTGGTATGTTTTTTTATCACATTGGTTTAGACCACCGAACTTATACCAACGGAATTCATTTCGTGTCTTCTGTCTTCACTGTCACACCCCAACCGATGACGAAAACTTCGGGGCGCGGCACTGAGCGAAACAGATTAGATTATCTGGGAGAAATCCAAAATAACTAAATAACCGGATAGTTAATATTATGTCCCATACCATAACCCATCAAGTAAACTAATTATTACAGACATAGATATCTCAAAGACAAATAACATGTTCCGACAACTTAGATTCAAAATAAATAAATTGGTTTTGTTTGTTTCTAGACTCCTTCCTAACACCATTCCATCAAATAGCAAGCAAGCATCCTAAGCACCTGTCACATACGTTAAAATAAAGTTCAATACAAATAGTGTAAAGGTGAGCATACAAGTTTAAATAATATAATAGAGTTTGAAAATCGTTTACGCATAACCAGCATGTAACAAAGTGAAGACTAGTAGGTTATCGATAGAGAAATATGCACAGACGTGACTGTGAGTTGTAGAATGCGCAACACACATCCCCACTGGGACACATGAAATAAAGCCCTTAATGTTGCTACACTTTATGTGGACGCGACTCGGTTCGATTCGACTCGGTTAGGTTCGGCTCAAGTCCGACGTCGCGACATTCCTCTGTCGTGCGCCCCAGAGTTCCGACACGCGAAGCACGGGGAGCTGCGAACCATTTCCCGTTGACACAACACCATGACATCACCATGATGATGTCATGTCTATTTAATAATTCCATGCAACTATGGATTACCACGTGAAGTCATCTTTAAATGAATTAATTGTTGGCTAAAGAAACATTATTCAATTGATGTAGAACCAGCTTTACAAGGTTGACGAAGAATCTTATGGATTGCATGTGACGAAGACTTTCTGCAACAAAGACTTCTTGTGATGAAGTCTCAACATGACGAAGATTAAATTTGACGAAGACTACTTTGGACGAAGTCAGTTCCGACACGCGAAGCACGGGGAGCTGCGAACCATTTCCCGTTGACACAACACCATGACATCACCATGATGATGTCATGTCTATTTAATAATTCCATGCAACTATGGATTACCACGTGAAGTCATCTTTAAATGAATTAATTGTTGGCTAAAGAAACATTATTCAATTGATGTAGAACCAGCTTTACAAGGTTGACGAAGAATCTTATGGATTGCATGTGACGAAGACTTTCTGCAACAAAGACTTCTTGTGATGAAGTCTCAACATGACGAAGATTAAATTTGACGAAGACTACTTTGGACGAAGTCTTCACTCAACAAAGACTCTATTGACGAACCATCATGCATTGGACGAAGATTGTATGACGAACCTTCATTGTTTGTCCACTTGATGATGTCGACGAAGACTTTCCAATGAAGACCTATAGGCGACCAAGATTGATAGTTCATCATCTTTGAATGTTCGTTAGAAGGTTCGTGGCCCAAATGTAAGGTTCGTTGGACCTGTGGATAAGGTTGGTTATAAAAGGTAGCCTGACAAACAGATAAGGTTAGAGAACACACTGAGAGAGAATACACTGTAAAACACACACACACTTAGAGTTTATAAGGAGATCTTGTAAACATTGCTTTGTAACCATGGTACGCATTAATACATTTGAGTGTTAAACGTTAAATCTTTGTGTTGTGTTTATCTCTCGCTTGGTTTGTATCGTAACGTGGATTCCACACTCGTTACGGTATTCGGAACAAGATTTGGTAGTTGTCCGGCGATCCGCAAAAATGGACCTACAATTGGTATTAGAGCGTAAGGCTCGATTTCTTGTTGAAAACTGAGTTACCAGTGTGATTTTCGAGTGGTTTTTGAGTGTGTTTTTGTATAAAAACTTTAAAACCCAGTTGTTTTTCATGAAATTCTTGTTTTGAAGCTCGAAAATCTGATGTTATTTGGCATTGTTTTGCTTAAAACTTGTTTAAAAGGGTTGGAAATTATCATAGGTACAAGTTATTGTGAGTTTCGACGTAAAAAAATTGTGTTCGAAATTTTTTTCGGTGCCAGAAAACTCATTGTGTTCATCAGAAAGTTCTTAGTGTTCTTTATATATTCAAAGTGGTCTTCAAACTGTTATTGAATATTGTTTGAGTTTGATCTATATGCGAATTTAAAATATTGTGTTGTTGAGTATAATATATTTGTTTGACTTTTGTGTACAAGATGATAATGGTAGTTGTTGAACCGTGACAGTGTGTTGTTTGAATTATTTGACATACAAATGATGACTTGTTGACTATAAGGTTCAGAAAGAAAGATTGAGTGTTTGAAAATTGTGAATTTAGAAACTTGTGTGTCAGACAAAAATTTGATTTTTTTTTTTTGAAAAATATCTTGTCTGCCAACTTGCCAACTTGTGTCAAAGATAAGATTCTTTTTGGAATATATCTTAACAACAATTGGTCCTTTTTGTCAACGAAGAATCAAGTTTCGTCGCCCATACTCGTCACATTTAAACAGAAGCTTTCAAAAACATACTTAACAGTTTGCAAAGATGTTTCCAGTATCCAATACAAACCCTATCTTTTTCCAACACAAGTTGCTATGCTAAAGCCTAAATTCGATCCAAGTGCATGGTTTCCTAAACCACAGGATGCTACTCCTCAACCCTGATTAGATCCAAGTACCTATTTCGGTCTACCACAAGCTGCTGCATCTCAAGCTACTGCACCTCAACCCAAATTCGACCCAAGTGCTTGGTTCCCTCAACTTCAAGTTGCCTTGGTTACCTAAACCTCAAGCCCAACCTCAAGCCCAACTTCAAGTACATCCACGTCCAACTCCAATCAAACTGATGAAGGGTGTGATTGGTCAGTACAATGTGGAAGTGGAGATCAAGGAGGAACTGTGTTTTATGCTGAAATTGTCAAGAATGCCAATGATGGTGAATCTTCAGGAAATGATGACAGTTCGGGATATAGTGGAGTACTAATGAAGATGGCTTAAGTGTGAGTGATTACAGTTTGTCGAATGGTGCAAAGGAGATGAAATGTCAAAAATCTGACTTGATCAAGAAAGCTGTTGCTTCATCGAATGACACGGAGAAGTTCTTATCTCAAGATGGATCTTTCTCTTGCCAGAATGACACTACGGATAGTGTCGCAGCTTCTACAAGTCAGGTAAAATCTGAAACTCCTAGCATATGTAGTGATTGTGCTGATATGAAACACGAATGTGCTAAATTAAAACATGAATCTGAAACGATTCATAGTCACAATCAAAGTTTAGTTATTGAACTGTCAAAATTTAAAGAGGCAAACATGGCCTTGGCTCGCAATGAAAAAGGATTTCAAATCAATCATTGAAACTTTAAAGAAAAGTGTTTTCGAAGTGTCTAAAACTGTTCTAGGCAAACAAATTGGAATTAATAACTACATTAAAATTATTGAGGAAACAAAGAAGGAGCTAGCAATGGCTAAATGTTAGTATGAAGCGATCAAGCTCAAATTGGATAGTTATTCTAACTCCCGATATGTGCTTGATCACATCATTGAAGTTCAACAACTGAAAGGGAATGTGAAAAGCGTTGGTTATAATTCGTGTCAGCCACCGTTGAGACACAATTATACCAAGATGCCTGATGAGGAGGAAATGCCTCGGTTTGAACCAACCGTACCTCTTAATTATGAGGAGTTTACGACTAGAATAGGGTTCAAATCTGACAGTTCCTCGAAGGGCTCATCTGAAAGTTCAGAAAAATCATCTGTTGTTCCTGAACAAAGTCCTCCAACTGTTGAGGATTGTGATAGTTTGGATGATGAGTCGGATGAGGACAAAACTAATCAGTCAGAGACGGTTACAAAAGAGGAGAATATACCTCTCGAAAATCACATTCTTTGTGATCCTTCCACAAAACCATTTGTGACTGCTACATTCAAATCTGTTGAATTTTCATCTATGAGTTGTGAAAGCGTAATCTTGCTTTACACGTTGACTTGTTTTGATAAAATATATTCAGACAAGGATTTCCCAATCAAAAATGTCAATCAATCCTTGATTGATAATGTTTTCGAGGATTCTACTAGTAAGTTTTTGGGAAAGTCGAGCCCAAGAGTAGTAATAACTCAGTGTTCTCCTATCCCAAAATCCGAAGTTAGAAAGAAATATGGAAATAAAAAATTACAAACAAAAACAATCAACGAAAGCAAAATCACGCTAAACAAGAAAAGGGAAAAGGCAAACAAAGCCAAAACAAGAAGAAGATTTAGACGGTAAACTTCGTGAAATCCCGAGGAACTGATAAAATTGAAACTTTCGAAAACAAATCCAACACGGATTTTGTTAAACAAAGTAAGATTTTGAAAAGAAACAGTCAAAACAATTACACACAACACATAAACGGTTGTGATGTAGGACCAAGTACCTCAAGATCACAAAGTTCATCATCAAGCTCTTACAGTTATGATACTCCGAGGTTTGTTGAGCGGAGATCATGCTTTGAATGATGTGAGTATGGACACATTGTCAAGAACTATCCATATCTATCCAAAGGAAAGGCAAAAGTTGGTGCCCCACGTGGTAACCGTTACCATAAAAGATTTGTTTCACCAAAACAAGACCCTCGTCTTGTTAAACAATGAGAAGTGAAACAGAAAAAGAAACAAAGAAAAGAAGTTGCAAAGGATTTAAAACTAGAGGTTTTTCAAACAAAATCTGTTAAATCGGATGTTAAGCATGAAAAACAAAAACAGATTTGGAAACCAAAATCGGTAACTGTTTCAGGGGGAGCTCAATCTATTCCAAATCATCGCGAAGTTGAGATAACTTTCGTTGATGAACATGGACGACCCAAGTCAATGAAGGCTTGGGTCCCCCTCTCCAACTAATCTCTGAGTGAGTGTGTAGGATGTTCCAGGAGGAACTATTGATAGTCTTAGGATTGTTGATAGTGGGGCGTCCATGCACAAGATCGGCGACATAAGGCTCCGAAATATTATTACATCTAGGAGTTATTGCCCTTGATGGGGAGAAGAAACAGAAAAGAAGACAAAAATGTCTGATGAAAGAGATTGAAAGCTTCGACAAAATGAAAATCATACGAAAGTTTGATTGTTAAAGCTTTAATCGGATCCCCGGGATAGATTCAAGTAAATTGTACGCACCTGCAGCACGTATGAAGTTTAAAGTCTACTAGATGAACGTGCAGTGTACATTTAAAAAAAATTATTAGCGGTGTGATTTAAGAAAATGTGTTTGTTGAACAAACCAACCGGGTGTGCGGATGCCTTGGCGTGGATTGAACAACCGCACACTACTTCTCAAAGAGAAAGACAAAGACCTTCGTTGGTGCAATGTGGAAGACCAGCCGGACCAAGAGGTTTTTGATCTTGTTGCTGTGAAGAGATTTCTTGATTAATTGAAGTAGCTACAAAATCGACGTTGAAATCCACACCTAGTGGATATCCAGGATACGGTTTTGAATTTCTAATATCTCCAATACTTGTCGATATTTAAGCTGCATTATGAATTATTTTCCTCTTGTACAGCACTCTTTGACCTGACACATTGAACTCGAATATCACCTCACACGTGATTGTTTCACTATGAAAATCGTCAATGTTGTCATGGTCCACACCGATTACCAAAGTGCCAACTCATTTTTCAAAAATTTGATAAATCATTTCTGATTAACTTAATTTTGGTAAACGACATTGAGGTAAAACATGAGTTAACCAACATCGGGAAATCGTTTTTGTAAATATTTTTCTTTAGAATATCCAAAAAGATGTCTTTCAAAGTTTAAATTTACTTTTTGAATTTTAGGGGAGTAAATCGAAATCCAAAAAATTCAAAAATGATGCAAAACGCCAAAAAGGACAAAAACAATAGAAAACAAAAATGAGTTTCCTTGCGAGAAAAAGAGAAAATGATAGTACATCAGTGGTCTGTCTGTCGAAACCTCTTTGAACCTATAATGAAAAAACGATAAGCAGCTCTATATAAGATGTATCGGTAGACTCACAATCATTTTTAGGTGTGCAGGGTGATAAAAACTTAAATCGACTAAAGACCAGGTGGGAACCACACATTGGCATATGGTCTTAGTACCGAAATTTCGTTTGAGAGATTGCAGAGTTTCTGAGATATGTGGTCTTTATGTTGTTTATCATCTGGGTATCATAGTTGTTTCTTTTACCGAGAAATTAACGGAGACGAAGTCTAGATCTTCCATGATACCATACATACGTGTACATATTGCAAACGACCTCAATAAGTGATCAACAATCACATGTCCAAACAAAATAAGTGATAATATATCACATATTCTTTGGGGGAGTCAAGTTCGTCTCTTTGTTGTACATTAGTACTGACCTGTTCACGGACTTGCTCCTGTGCCAACATGCATCTGAAAATCAAGTTCCCCATCAATAAGTGATTCTATCACATAGGGCTTGTTTTCAATCACATAAGTGAGTTTCTCACATCTTTTTATACGGTCAAACAGATGATAAATGGTATAGTCACCGGTAAGATGAACTCTCGGGCATACCTTGATACAGGAATGTGTCGTGTGTGGAAGAACACCGGTCGGTAAGTATAAATCATACCTTAATGTATCCCCTCGCCATGATTACATCTGATAAGTTGAGCTTATGTGGATAACAATACTGACAATCGATATAGGATGTTTATCTAATTATTAACAAAATGAACAACAAGAGTGTTTTGGCGTAACCATACACTGATATGATTCTCTTAGCCTCGAAACTCGCAAAAAGATTGTTTGTAAATATTTATTTACATTTCTTGGTTTCTGCATCGCTCTATATATTTATTTATCGCTTTCCGTCTTTACATTTGAAGAATAAAAAAAATTCAAAAATATTTTAGGTGTATTTTAATATAAACTTCAAAAAAGCAAAAAAGATTTTGCTTCTAGTTTATTTTTGATTGTCCGATGTTGGAACTCGAGTCTATCCTACCATATAATCCTGGTCGTAAGCCGGAAAACAATTGCATCTTCATAAACGGTCGAAGTTGACAGATTTTGAAAGTTAACGGATTAAAACTGAACATTTTCTAAGCTTTCAAACTGTTTTCGGTTGGTTGTTTGATTGAGAGGTGGTCTCATGTGAGTCGTGTGCTTATATTGTTAAAAGTCAATCCTTAGTGAGGTTTTCGTTTGAAAACTTTCAAAGAATGATTATACTTAACGGCTATTCTCATTACGTGTTTAGCTCTGTTGTATGTGCAGAGGTGGCATTCAAAGTATCTAAAAGTGAAGAGAACGTGTCAGATGAAAGCCGTAAAGCGAAGACACGACATTGATGCAATCAGAAGATCAAGGTGATCGAGTTGCAGCTGATCACTCATCAACACCAAAAGTATTGAAGATCAAAAGTTTCACGAGCATCATTCAAGGTGGAATTTGTTGATATACTCCCTGATTGTGACACACGTGTCATGTCTAATTAATCATTCCATGCAACTATGAATTACCACGTGAAGTCATGTTTTAATGAATTAATTGTTGGCTGAAGAAACATTATTCAATTGATGAAGAACTAGCTTTACAAGGTTGACGAAGAATCTTATGGATTGCATGTGACGAAGACTTTTACAACAAAGACTTCTTGTGATGAAGTCTCAACATGACGAAGATTAAAGTTGACAAAGACTACTTTGGGCGGAGTCTTCACTCAACAAAGACTCTATTGATGAACCATCATGCATTAGAAGAAGATTGTATGACGAACCTTCATTGTTTGTCCACTTGATGATGTCGACGAAGACTTTCCAATGAAGACCTATAGGCGATGAAGATAGATAGTTCATCATATTTGAATGTTCGCTAGAAGGTTCGTGGCCTAAATGTAAGGTTCGTCGGACTTGTGGATAAGGTTGGTTATAAAAGGTAGCCTGACAAACAGATAAGGTTAGAGAACACAGTGAGAGAGAATACACTGTAAAACACACACACACACTGAGAGTTTATAAGGAGATCTTGTAAACATTGCTTTGTAACCATCGTACGTATTAACACATTTGAGTGTTAAACGTTGAATCTTTGCGTTGTGTTTATCTCTCGCTCGGTTTGTATCGTAACGTGGATTCCGCAGTCGTTACGGTATTCGAAACAAGATCTCGTAGTTGTCCGGCGATTCGCAAAAACGGACCTACACTTAACAACCCCTGTCCAAGACAGGTGCTGAGTCCAAACTATAGTACTATCGTTGCTTAGGTGTCAGGCGACAATCGATGTGTTAACATAACATACAAGCATTCGTCGAATAATACATAACATGCAATAACGGTCAGCATATAAATAGTGTTTGCATTGTGTGTTCGATGTGATTTGAATAAGTAACGTATGTAACACCCAAAAGTGCGTAAAGCAAAAAGGGATCGAGTATACTCACAGATCGTGCTTAACAAGTAAACGCTCTCTTGGATTGAAGGGAGTGTTGAGAGATTAGCCTGAAAAGTGAACGATAGCATAAGCGAAGAACGGCATGATAAACAGTGCAAAGTAATCGGGTGTCAGATGGTTATCCGATCGAATGGCAATCCGATCGGATGATCACTCGATCAGATGTCAATCCATTCGGATGGTCATCCGCCCGGATGGCCATTCAATCGGATTGACATTCGTTTGGTAAGGATGTGTTTGTGCATGTTGGCTTTGAAGTTTTCGTTGTAACATTTTGAAAACAGAGAAGTATCTCTACCTTTCAAGTCGTCGGTCGAACGGTCGTTCGATCGGATAGCGATCCGATTGGAAGGTCACTTAGTGAGAACAAGTTCACAGCAGGATTGTCAGTCGATCGGATAGCAATCCGATCGGATGGCAATCCATTAGAAACTGATGTTCTTTGAAAACTAAGAAAATGATTAAGTGTCGAAGTTCCAAATGTCTGCTATTCAGATAGTCGTTCGATCGGATGGCAATCCGATCGGACGGCAATCCGTTCGACATTCAGTCTGTTTGAAATTTGAAATTGTTTTAAGTATGGAACCTCAAGTGCAATCCGATCGGATTGCAGTTCGATCGGACGACATTCCATCCCAACGAACCTGATTGTCTTGAACTTGATTATTTTGAAAGTTTTGTAGTCTGATCGAGATGATGTGATAACGAACTAAACAACGGAACCTCGTCAAGTCCCTAGTCGTCCGATCGAACAGGAATCACCCTAATCCGACCAGTTGACTAGTTCGAGACGGTTGTTCATGTTTAACCCGAAATCGGTTGCCTCTTTGATAGAAACTAGATCTCAGACTGATACTTCCCTAAGAAAATAGTAGAAGACTTGAACGAGCTCCGATTCTATCGGTATTGAGTGTAAAAGAGTTGAAAGAAAGTTGGAAAAGTATCTTTCAATCCTTTTAGCTTTGAAAATGTTTAGATCTATGCGAAATCGTTGTTTAATCATGTGGAAATCCTTCAGATATGAGTTGTTCTTGGTGGAATGAGGCCAAAACTTGAAGTTCATAAGAACTCCATGATGACATCACCCTAGAACACCTCAAATCCGTTGATTTCATGGTTAAAAGTTAAGATTTAAAGGTGAAAAAGATGAAGAAGTGCGTGTAGATCATAGAAGTACAAGGTCTAGTTTGAAAACTTACAAGAATCGCGAGAAATCGAGAGAAATGTGGTCTGGAACGCTGCTGGTCGAATGAGGGAGCTGTCACATCACAAATGATGTGACAGGGGGGGTACTTATAGGTTGCCAAACAGGGAAAGTGCACAAGTGTCGGATAGGCCAATGATCGGATGGCACTTCGATCGAATGGCCATCTGATTGGCCATTCGACCGTGGTGGTCCGACGAGTTGAGTTTTGGCGTTTCGTTCCGCATGTTGTGTTTTGCGATGTGTTTAAGCAAGTATGTGATGTGATAGTATTAAACAATAGATACAAATAATTTAATCGATACCCGCTATATGTAACATAAAATCATCATGAATAACTTCCATTTAGCGTTTACGATTTGACTGCGTTGCGATAGAATTACGATTTTGTTTCGATTAATCACCACAAACATAAACATAAATAAACATGCACATGTAACATTTAAATAGCACACACGCGTAAAACTATATTGTTGATACACTTTGTGGATGCGGCTCGTCTCAGTTCGTCCGTGTTACGGAATGAAGATCACAGCCCGGTATCCTCCGTCGAGCTTTGAATCATGTTGTAAATGTTACAAATCTGCATGTTGCAGATCTGTCTGCTTGCTGCTGTGTTTGTATCTGTTAAGAAAGACCTGCTGTCGACGAAACACCTGCATGATTGATGAAAAACCTCCAAGTTACCTGCTGTTGACGAAAGACATGTTATCTGCATGCTTACGACGAAAGACCTGCTTATCTTTCGTCATACATGATCTTTCGTCGGCTCCCCAATATCTTTCATCGGCCATGAGGTTTTGTCGAGATGTTTCGTGGACTGCATCCTGTTTCGTCATCATGTTCCTCTATATAAGCAGAACTGAAGACAGACAAGAGACATAGAACAGAAAGCACAAGATAACCGAGAACAGTGAGAGAGAGTTTAGTGTGTGTTAATCTTATATGGTGTAATCTTGTAACCTGAACTCTACTCATATATACAAGTGTGTGTGTTAAACATTGAATCTCTGTGTCTCGTGTCTATCTTAATATCGGTTTGCTTTCCCTGTTGGATTCCGCACAACCGGGTTTATTCGTATACAAGGATTAGGCGACTAGATCCTCCGCTAGTGGACCTACAAGTGGTATCAGAGCCTTGGCTCTCTTCCTTGTTAAAACCGAGTGTTTTTCTTGTGTTTGAAGGTCATACTTTCTGGGAAAAATCCATTTATAACTTCGAAAATCTTGGTGATTTGCTGTTAGTTCTCACAAAAACCTTGTTAGTTTTTGTTTTTACATGTTAAGAAAAGGTTTTTCTTTGAATTTTAGTGCAAAATCATTGTTCGGAAATTTTTCCGTTGGCCGGAATCATCATGTATTTCAACGGAGTTCTTGGTGTTCTTCAAGTGTTCATAAGTTTCTTCATAAATTTCCAGGTTTTTGAGTTATATTTGCTTTGTGGGTATGGATGAATTTTTGTTAGTAATTAAAATATATTACTTTGAAAAAGTTGACACAAAGCACCATGATGGGTTGGTAAACACAGTGTGACAAGAGTAAGGTGTGACTTACCTACTGTCAGGATAAGATTTGATTTCTTTTGAAAATATCCTTTTCTGTTTGTGATTTAAAGTCAACGAAAAACTAAACTTTGAGACTTATTGGGCTCCTAGTTTTTCGTCTGGGCCTTTTTCTCAAAACACAAGCATTTTACATTCTCAAAATACTTAGTCTGGTCACACATATTTTGTGGGCTTGTGTCATTAGTGGGCTTACGAATAAGTAACCTACGAAATACAGTGGGCTCATAAAATTGAGTATATCATTCTTCGTGGGTATGTTACTTGGAAGCTATTCGTGGGCCTGTTATTTGATTTGGGCCTGGTAACTCTAGTGGGCCATTCATTTTTCGTGGCATATTAATAGTTGGCTATCATCTTTCATGAATATCAGTTGGTTCAAAGTGGTTGTTAAGTTGTTGTTTTTCAGTTCATCATGAGTACACACCTTTGGGGTCAAGCACTTTTAGGATCTCAATCTTCAAATGATCCTTCTCATCAAAGTAAACCGAAAATGGCAGCAGATATGTATGGTCGTTGGATTCCAGATTCAAATACAGAGAGCAAGTATACGAGCAAGGGTTTATCTCCTTCATGGGCTCAGACTCCCACGCCTACTTCATCAGCGCAACCGTGTTCTATTACGGCAAATCAGTGGGCATTGGTTACTAACCAAATTCACAAACCAAAAATGGAAAGAAATATGTATGGTGAACCAATACCAGTTGCCTTAGAGCAAAGCTATCGGTCTACTGTAGTACCATCATTTCTTGATCCAAACTACAATGGTCAGACAAAAACGGCGTTTTTATGCCAAAATTGGCAAAGATGCCAGCAATGGTGAATCCTCGGGAAATGATGACAGTTCTGAACATGACGGTAGCTCAGTTCAAGATGGTAAAAGTTCAAGTTCAAGCGAGGATGGATCAGAATATGAATGAACAAGGGAGGTTGTTGATTCTGAGGCAAATGAGTTAATATCTGAGAGTGAATCCAGTCAGGTATGTGTCAATGAACCAACTTCGGATAGGTGTGATAGATGTGTTAGTTTAGGTGATAAATTGTCGGACTTGCAAAGCAAATATGATGATTTGCAAAGCAAGTATGACGTGACATATATCCATAATCAAAAGTTGACAGTGGATCTTTCGAAATCCAAAGAGGCTAAAATGTTTTATGAAAACCATGAAAAGGAGTTTAAAACAGTGATTGAAAATTTAAGAAAAGCTAAAACTGAGCTAATAAAAATGGTTTCAATAAAACAAACTGACATAAACTGTTATATCAATCGTCTCGAGGTCATGCAAAAAGAGTTAGCCTGTATAAAGTGTGAAAGTGAGGCGATCCAGCTAAAGCTAAATAGTTATTTAAACTCTAGTTATGTGCTGGATCACATCATCGATGTTCGGAAAGAGAAAAAGGATGCCACGTGCATTGGATATAAAAAATGTCCACCACCTGTTAGACACAATTATGATGTGATGCCTGATGAGGAGAATAGGACTTATTTTGAGTAATCTGTTCCTTTAGACGTTGAAGAATTTGCAACCGGACTTGGAAACAAAACAGAAGTTTCATCAGATTCGGATGTGTCAGCAGCAGATACAGATGTATGAACTGCTGAACAAAATCAGGATCCTCGGGTCATTGTTGAGGATGTTGATTCTTCAGATGATGATTCCGATGATACTGACTTAGCACAGTCTGATGCGGTGATCAAAGAAGAGGACATACCTCTTGAGAATCATATTTTATGTGATCCTCCCGCAAAACCTGCTAAGACTATTCTATTTGAGTCCACGTCTACACAAGATTGTGAAAGCATGAATTTGCTTTACACGTTGATTGGATCTGATAATATATTCAGACAAGGATTTCCCAATCAAGAATGTGAATCAATCCTTGATTGATAAAGGTTTTGAAGATTCTACTAGTAAGTTTTTGGGAAAGTCGAGCCCAGGAGTTGTAGTAACTCAGTGTGCTCCTATCCCAAAATCTGAAGTTAGAAAGAAATATGGGAATCAAAAATTGCAACCACAAAACAATCAACGAAAGCAAAGTCACGTTCACCAAGGAAAGGGAAAAGGCAAACAAAGCCAAAACAAGAAGAAGGTTTAGAAGGTGAACTTCGTGAAATCCCGAGGGACGGATAAGATTGAATCTTTTGAAAACAAATCAAACACAGATTTTGTTATGCAAAAGAAAATTTTAAAAAGAAACAGTCAAAACAACTACACACAACACACAAACTGTTGTGATGTAGGACCAAGTACCTCATGATCACGAAGTTCATCATCAAGCTTTTACAATTATGACACTACGAGGTTTGTTGAGCGGAGATCATGTTTTGTTTTGAATGCAGTGAGTACGGGCACATTGTCAAAAATTGTCTATATCTCACCAAGGGAAAGGCAAAAGTTGATGCCCCCCATGGCAACAGTTACCATATAAGATCTGTTTCACCAAGACAGGACCCTCGTCTTGTTAAACAACGAGAAAAGAAACAGAAAAAGCAACAAAGAAAAGAAGTTGAAAAGGCTTTAAAACCAGAGGTTGTCCAAACGCAGTCTGTTAAATCAGATGTTAAAAATGAAAAACAAAAACAGATTTGTAAACTAAACTCGAGATGTTTCGTCGATTGCATCTTGTTTCGTCGTCCTGCTCCTCTATATAAGCAGCACTGAAGACAGACAAGAGACATAGAACAGAAAGCAAAAGATAATTGAGAACAGTGAGAGAGAGTTTAGTGTGTGTGAATCTTATACGGTGTAATCTTGTAACCTGAACTCTACTCATATATACAAGTGTGTGTGTTAAACATTGAATCTCTGTGTCTCGTGTCTATCTTAATCTCGGTTTGCTTTCTCGGTTGGATTCTGCACAACCGGGTTTGTTCGTATACAAGGATTAGGCGACTAGATCCTCCGCTAGTGGACCTACAAATATCCGGAACGCATAATTCGAGTTGCGAATGCGATTGCGATAAGCGATAAAGCGATAAAACATGCGATAAACATCGGTTAAACCTTGATAATTAATAGATACTCCACATAATACAACTAAAGCGATAAAGATAAAAGATTCGATTACAAGTCAATGAAGTCAAATCGGTAGTTAAGCAAGGAGTGACATATCACAATTAGCAATCTTTTCTTCCTTTGACTTTGCTTATCAATACACAAGTGTAAATCAATGGCCATGATTTGATTAAGATTATGATGTAAATCAATGGCCATGATTTGACAAGTTTTAAACTGATATTTTTAGAAAGGAGGAACGAAAAGTATAAAGAAGGGGAGCATTTAGCCCTCCACTTAATTATTTGAAGGTTTTTTTTATTTTGGTATTAACACCATCAATTAATCTACAATCTTAAAAAAGTAAAGTGGGCCTATTTTTTTCAAGAATCAAAATTATGAACTTTAAAAATCAACTCTATACCAAGTCAATCCCTTAGAATTCGAGTCGAGCTGTTCTTAGTCAACTCCATACCAAGTCAAGGCCTTAGTAAAAAATTCAATTTGGTTAGGAGTTCTAGTCGAGTTTGAGCTGGTTATGCCAAGACTCACCAACATGTTTATCAAATTGTTCTTAGTATATATGTAAGAGAATATATTTTCACTCTAAACTTCTTTCTTCATCATTACTTGTAAAATAATTACAACTATTCAAAAGCCGAAGCAAATGTTAAACCCTTGAATAAGTATTTAAATGTTACATCTATTATAGGAATCAATTACAAGATACACGTAAAATTATAAAATGGTGTATACTTCTGGAAAACGTAAAATCTTAATCAATCATCACAAACAACTATCTAAATTGTCATTAAAACTAATCTTCAAATCATAATCAATCATCACAAGGTTCAGAAAGTTTTAATCCATTCCCATATAGCTTCTCACCTTGGGAGTCCAAAAACCACGTCAACAAACCGCATTGTTGGGTCCACAACCACCCGTAGTTTCATCCTTGGGATTCCAGAAACCACGTCAACAAGCCACTGATGCTAACCTCAGCACAGTTTTTTGGCAGCACAAGGCGCCCACTCGTCCCGGTATCTGTAGCAGTCAATGATTTCTCAAACAATGGAGTAACCATCTCATTCACACAGTCAAAGAATCACGGCAGGAACGAATTTGTTTGTTACGCATAAATAAAATCATCTATGCTTCAGTTTATGTATAGTAGGTGCTAGTATTTTAAAGAATTGAAAGAACACCGCTTAAAGATGCTATCAAATTCTTCAACTGTCATTCTGGGTGCATAACGGTCTAGCTTATTCTTCCTACTGGTTCCAGTGCCAGGCATATCGTTACGAGCTTGAACTTGAGCTCGAGCTTTAGTAGAGGACTTACTTCCACTGGGTTCAAGAGACAGTGGTGGAGGGGTTGATCGAGGTTCATCAGTCACTAGATTAGTTGCCACCAGTGTTTGTTGAACAGCAGCAAGAGGGGTGGGTGTGCGGGTAGACTCTTGCGGGGTTTCTTGAGAACTCGGTATCTGAAATTAAACTACACAAATACGGTGTAAGAAAACATGTGGCTGTATAAGTTTTTGAGTAAAATGTCCAATTTGTCCTTGAGGTATGGCCACTTTTGCAACTTCCTTGTTTTTCCGCATCTATATTCAAAAGGTTGAAATCTTGCCATCTTCATCCAACTCGTTAACTCTATCCTTTTTCTCCATTAAATAAGGGGCATTTCTATCTTTTTAGACATTTTTTATTATGATAAAAAACAATATAAGAAATAAAGATCCACCTCTATTGACTTTCTCCCCACCCAAACCCTTTAATCATCACAAAAAAAATGTCTAGAAAGACCAAAATACCCCTGACTTAACGTTAAAAATGGATGAAGTTAACTGCTTGGATGAAAAAGGCAAGAGGTCAAACCTTTTGGATCTAGATGCAGAAAAACAAACCTATGGACGAAAGTCGCAAAAGTAGCCAAACCTCAGGTAACTTTTTATAATAAAAATTACCTCTTGAAATAAGGCTTATGTAATCTTCCATCAGCTTATCAAGTGTGGCTTTCATGCCAATGTCATCAAGAGAAACACCGTATCCATTCCCTGTATTCGGGCGCAAGATGCTAGAGTCCGTGTTGTGGGCCCACGCATGAAAATGTTTCACCTAAGCAATCGCAGTTTTATTAAAAAAACATATAATCAAAACTTCCTGATCACAATTTAACATTAAAGCACATTTGTTGACTCTAAACTCACAACTAACTTGACAACTGTTATTAATTTACCATTAAAAGGCCAGATTGAAACTGATCAATCAGAAGTCATGTTTACTGCAAAATTAGAAGATGATTGATTATCAATCTAGATGCATTTTAACATTCCAGAATCTAATCAATTTCAGTAATTCAAGAATTTAAGCACAGATTACATAGTTTTGCAACACTTGATTGTATAATTGGCTAACATATAGTTATGCATACCAATATTGCATCTTGTGGTCCACAACCGTTGCATTTAATTTTTTCGCCTTCTAATGTTGTATACCAGTACATGGATACTGGGCACAGGCGATGGAATTTCTGTATGGAAAATGAGTGTTTTTCAATAATATTAATAATAATAATAATAATAATAATAATAATAATAATAATAATAATAATAATAATAATAATAATAATAATAATAATAATAATAATAATAATAATAATAATAATAATAATAAAGGTACTCCCTTTATTCTTATGATAAAATATGGTACAACGTCGTACGAAGGACTAAATATATAAATTGAACACTACATAAATGTAAACATATTCAAAGCAGTGTCTTCAACGGAAATTAAGAAGCTCCGTTGTAGACACATTTTAGCATGTTACGAAGCTCTCATCAAGAAGAACAAAACCCAAAATAATCAATTATATAACACATAGAAAAGTACCATTATTTGCATACAGATTCAGTAAAACTTTAAAAGTATAACTTTCACTCATTTTCTAACATTTTTCTTTTATAGAAATTAACGTCAATTATAGAGTTTGTATATTTAACCCATTATATCTATAAATGGATTGGAAATAAGTTTTAGCTCTACAATCAATATAGTTAACATCAAAAACCTTTTAAAGATACATAATCAATAAAAGCTTAAGTGAAAACGGACCCATTATTTGATGGAATGGTTTTGAAATGCGACCAAAAGTATATTCAGATATTACCGGCTTGTTTCAATTATCATTCTTAGAAGTTCTATAAATAAATATTGATTATATTCATGAGAAAGTATAAAAGCTCATCGTAATATTTCTTACTTCAACAAAGGATTCCAATACAAAAAACATCTGTAGATATTTAAATAAGGTTAATCATAAATGTCATTTTTTAGGTTAGTTACCTGCATCACTTTCGCAGATTTCATCTTCCGCATGGTGATAGATTCCTATGAACAATCACCATGCTATCAAGATTTAACCAGCATTCTTCAGTTCCCTGCATCAGGAATCAGTCAGTATAATTAACAGCACAAAACAATATAAACCAAGAACTGAAGACAACTAACCATTGAATCCGTACAATACTTTCGTCAACTGGAGGCAGAAGATGCGGCGCCCTAGATGCGGTGAACTAGGGTTTACCAACAGAAGCGGCGCTGAATAAAATAGAGAATCAGGGTTTGATTATTTATAATGGTGCGTTCATGTGAGATTTCCATTTTAACCCCTCATTTTTACACTAATTATCTATTAATTACCCTTCTGGCCCTTTTATTTAGTATGTTTGCTAAGACTAAAAAATTATGTAGTTGTGCATATGTGCTTATGATATACTTCAAACAACACATTTTTACATTACTTTTCACATTACATTGTCGTGTATCTCTATGTCACATTTGATCGAATAAGGTTTGAAGCATTCATCCACGTACATATACGAATTACATGCGTGGGTGAGATGTTGGGTTTCAAGCTTCAATCACATGCAAAAAAAACTCACCATAGGATATTTGTTACCAGTTCCACACCTAAACAACATCTCGCTCAACTCTTGAATCCCACCGGTAAGCCGGTTCCGAATCACCTCACAACGCTCTGTTTTTCTTGACTACAACTAGAGGTGCTTGCTACTTGCTTCCATTTTTCGGCCCTTATTTTCCTTTGTGACTTGAATGGTGACTTCAAAATTCAGATTTGAAATTGAACTATAACTCAATACGTATCCACCGAACAATTATGAAACCACCAATTTCAATATTAAAATGTAGTTCATAATATTATTCCAAACAAAGAAATCCGACTTTCGCTTGTCTCTTTTTCCTTAATCTGATGGTTGTTAGACATGTAAACTTAATTATGTTAGTATTTATTATGCAAACTTATATGTCCGATATGTATTATAACTTATGAACGATGAGATAAGCGGTTGGGATATTCAAACTGCCTATGGCAGTTATTCCCGCCACAAAATAACCGCCAAATCTCAGGTATAAATATGTAATGACCGGCATCAAGATCCGGTACCAAGACATTCTGAATATTCTGTTCGAATTGTCCATCTTTCTTCCATTGTTTCCCTCAATTCATTCATTTCACTATTTCTGCATATTTTGTTCTTGTTCCATCATGAATACCAATCAAAACAGTCCTCTTAATTCCGCTGCAAACCCTCTTGAATCCCAACATGAAAGATGATGATAACGGCTTCCGCCAACATAGTGGTATCAGAGCCAAGGTTTCAAAGAAGGCAGAAATTCATCCCACGGTGTAGGTCCCTCGGAGGATGAGGTTAAACCTTATCCTTGTTATGGCTAACACACTAGCAAGTGCGGAATCCAAGCTAGAGTGCAAACCGAGATGAAACAAGCACAAACACAACACACAATCTTCACCGATTAACACCACTTGTATTAATACGTATGAAAGGTTCGGTTACAAGCTCAATGTCTACAAATCTGCTTTGCAAACTCTCTAAGTGTGTGTGTGTTCTCACAGAAGTGTCTCTGTGTTCTCAAGTGTCTACCTTATGAAGTGAACACATTACACGGGTATATATACCCAACACAGATCGTTTGTCCGAAGGGTCAGGTAGACTGATCGAAGGATCATCTATCGATCTTAAACCTATCGAAGGATCTACATATACCTCGAAGGATGATCTATCGAGGTCCATCATCATCCATCGAAGGTTTATCTTTCGAGCTCATCGAAGGATCTAAACTATCCTTCGATGAGTCATCCTTCGACACAGACATGTTACAATCAGGTTCTAACTGTTTGGCCAAGTCAAACCAGGAGGATGGTTGACTTGGTCAAACTTACAAGACTAACAAAGAACATCGTCTTATATCATACAGAATACAGACAAAGTACAGACACAAGTGCACTAACAAACTCCCCCTTGGCTGTAGCTTTGTCTCGATCTTTGTGTCTTCAAGTCTTTGACGCCCTTTCAAGTCTTCAATGTCGGAGGATCTTCAAAGTCTTCACGTCTTGAAAGTAGAAAGTGTATCAACAAACTACCCGTATCATGTAGGAAGTGTGTTGACAAACTCCCCCTTAACATAAGCTCCCCCGTATCATGTAGGAAGTGTGTTGACAGATCTTCAATGCTTGAGATCCTTGTGGTGTTGATGATGGTCAGCGGCAACTCGATCATCTTCATCATTTGAGTGCCTTCACGTCGTGTCTTCATTCCGAAGCTTGTCGTCGACTATGTTCTCCTTGCCTTTAGAATCTGCACATGCAAGAAATCTAAACGCGTAATGAGAACAACTGCTTGGAAAATAGTTAGTATAAACAAATGACACACGAATGACCATGTCACAATCAAACACCGTCCGACAGTTTGAAAGTTTAATAAATTTGCCAGTTTTAGATTTAACTTTCAAAAACTTGCAAATTTCGACCGTTTATGAAGATTTAGTCAATTTGGTTTTCGTTCAGGTTTCAGGTAACGAAGACTCGAGATCCAACATCGTACAATCGAAAATAAAGTAGAAATAAAATCTTTTTGACTTTTAGAAAGTTTATATTAAAACATACCTAAACTCTTTTTGGTACTTTTAATATTTCGAAATGTAAAGACTGAAAACAGTAAATAAATATATACAGACATTCTTTTTGCGAGTTTCGAGGGTAAGAGAATCATATCAGTGTACGGTCATCCCAAAACGCTCTTGTTGTTCAATTAGTTAACATTAAGACAAGCATCCTATAACAATTATTGGTATTGTTGTCCACATAAGCTCAACTTATCAGATGTAATCATGGCGAGGGGATACGTTAAGGTATGATTTATACTTACCGACCGGTGTTCATCCACATCACGACACATTCCCGTATCAAGGTATGCACGAGGGTTCATCTTACCGGTGAGTATACCGATTATCATCTGTTTGACCGTATATGATGTGAGATTCTCACTTATTTTGATTTGAAAACAAGCCCTATGTGATAGAATCACTTATTTATGAGGAACTTGATTTTCATATGCATGAGGGCACAGGAGCAAGTCCGTGAACAGGTCAGTACTTCCGTACAGCAGAGAGACGAACTTGACTCCCGGATAAATGTGATATATTATCACTTATTTGTTTGGACATGTGATTGTTTATCACTTATTGAGGTCGTATGCAATATGTACACGTATGTATGGTATCATGGAAGATCTAGACTTGCGTCCCCGTTATTTTTCGGTAAAAGATACAACCATGATACCCAGATGATAAGCAGCATAAAGACCGAATATCTCAGAACCTCCGCAATCTATGAAACGAAATTTCGGTACTAAGACCATATGCCAATGAATGGTTCCCACCTGGTCTTCAGTCGATTTAAGATTTATATCACCCTGCACACTTTAAAATGATTGTGAGCCTACCGACACATCTTATATAGAGCTGCTTATCGTTTTTCATTTAAGGTTAAAGAGGTTTGGATTGACCACTGATGTACTACCATTTTCTCTTTTGCTCGCCAGGAAACTCATTTTTGTTTTTCTATTGTTTTTTTTTTTTTTTTGAAATTTTTCGATGTTTTTGGATTTTCAGATTTTTGGATTTACTCCCCCTAAAATCAATAAACTAAGACAAATTTAAAAGACACAAAGATATTTACAAAAATGATTTTCCGATGTTGGTTTACTCTTGCTTGACCTTTATGCCGTTTACCAATAATAAGAAGTCAAATCTTGATTTGTCAAATGCTTTGGTAAAAAGGTCGGCACGTTGGTCATCGGTGTGGACCTTAACAACATCGATTAGCCTTTTCTCAAAGCAATCACGTATGAAGTGTGTAGGTCCGTGTGTCGGGATCCAACCCGTGATTTTCGTGTTCATGTTCATAGATGGAAGAGATAAGAGAGATGATAACAAACAAACTTTGTATTAATCCGGTAGTAAACATTACAAGTCGGCCCGGTTACATGACAACCGAACTAATACCAAAGAAGTATACATCCGGGGAGAAACCAAGTGGTGATTTCTCCCGGTGAGGTCCCAGACCTCCTCACACTCTCTAGCACACACTTGTGCTCTCACTCTTATGTTGCAAATGACAAAGTGTTGGTATTTATACTAAAACACAGGCTGCAGGTCGAAGGATCAGACTGACTGGTCGAAACATCATCCTTCGATCAGACAGTCTTCGAAAGATACTCACATACCTCGAATGATATCCTTCGATATCCTTCGAGGTCCATCCTACGATGGGTATCTTTCGAGCTCATCGAAGGATATTCATAATCCTTCGATGCCTTATCCTTCGACACCAATGACAACACAGCAACTTTGTCTAGCAACACACACACACAGTCAAACCAACAACCCTCTCGTTTGACCACTTCAAACGAGCGGGTCTATACACGTTCGCTTGACCGTTTCACTAACTATTACAAATTCAGCATAAAATAAAACTAATCTATTCGACAAGCATCGGACACAAAATCTGCATCAACAAATTCCCCCTTGTCCGTTGCTGTCGAATGCTGAAAATGCAATTGCAATCAATCTTCAGCCAAGTATTCATCTTCTCTGTGTAGACAAATTCCCCCTTGACCGATGATCCAGGTAAGTAGCATCCTGATGCTCATTGTATAAGATTTCCCCCTCAAAGTACGCGTATCCGTGTTGAGTGTTGTGCAATTTCCTCAAAAGGATCAATTGACCGATCTTCCGCTGATCTTCCAAAACTCCAACCGGCATATGATAAAGGTTCCATTCTTAAACAACTGCATCAAGTCTTGATCTTCAAGTGTCTGTGCAAAACATTCCACGCTGAACCGTTTGAATCACCAGAAGATCATAAACTCTACCACCTGAGATTGCGTTTAGAATTTTGCCGAAGAAATTCAACAAATGAAAAAATTTTTATCCCCCCATTTCTTTGGCAAAATCTCTAAACCTTAACAGATTCTTTCCACTTCAAAGAAACTGTCGTCAAATATTCACCAATTCCCTCCACCAAGCGGAACTGTTGTGTTTGGCCCATAATAGTCACGTTACCATTTTTGCCATTGCATTGGTAACCGTGACTACCCCACAATTTTTCAACATTCAAGTCTTCATCATCTCTTGTTTTCATCATGCCGCATCATCCCGCGTGTTCCCAAATCCCGTACGAATTTTGATGTTGAAACTTTGAAGCCCGGTATGAATAATCCTTGCGAACACCCGACCCGACTCCAAGTGAATTAAATGATTAACCCCAACACACTGTCTGAGTTCATAAAATTCCACAACATCTGGATCCTTCGAAACACCTGCATCAAACGAAAGATAAACACCAAGACAGCTTCGAAAGATGATCTTTCGAAGTCTTTCGAGCACATGTCACATATCTTTCGAGCATCTTTCGAGCACATGTCACAGATCTTTCGAACACCTTTCGAAGTTGGACATGGCTGATCCTTCGTACACTTCAGAATTGATCCTTCGAAGTCTTTTTGATCCTTCGAAGAACTGATGATCTTTCGAGCACTCCTGTTCATCTTTCGAATCTCCTTGATCGAAGGATGATCTTTCGAGGTCGAAAGTTATCTTTCGATGGTTCTGACACAAGGACAGAAAGTACGACAGGTTGGTGAAAAGTTGATGTGGTAGGTGACCAACTTTCGCACATTTCGAAGCATGAAAATTTGAATTTTGAATTTTGTTTCATCCTTCGAAAAACTGTTCAATCTTTCGAGGACAAACAGCATCTTTCGAAATTTGAAGCTGTCAAGAACATCAAGAACACGGAGGACTGTTCATCTGCAGATCTGACCGAAAACACTTTGTATACAGTTTTTGATGATGGAAACTTGAGTATTTTAGAGAAAAACATAAAACCCAACACCCGGTTTAGCACAGATCTGGATATCCGGGTCCAGATCTGGGTTTTTCTCATTTTCACCTTTTTACATCTTGAACAAAAACCCACAAAAATCACAGATCTAGAGCACATGTGACTTAGTAAACGGTTAGTTTTACTAAATCGGGCACCATGGCTCTGATACCAATTGAAGGTCCGTGTGTCGGGATCCAACCCGTGATTTTCGTGTTCATGTTCATAGATGGAAGAGATAAGAGAGATGATAACAAACAAACTTTGTATTAATCCGGTAGTAAACATTACAAGTCGGCCCGGTTACATGACAACCGAACTAATACCAAAGAAGTATACATCCGGGGAGAAACCAAGTGGTGATTTCTCCCGGTGAGGTCCCAGACCTCCTCACACTCTCTAGCACACACTTGTGCTCTCACTCTTATGTTGCAAATGACAAAGTGTTGGTATTTATACTAAAACACAGGCTGCAGGTCGAAGGATCAGACTGACTGGTCGAAACATCATCCTTCGATCAGACAGTCTTCGAAAGATACTCACATACCTCGAATGATATCCTTCGATATCCTTCGAGGTCCATCCTACGATGGGTATCTTTCGAGCTCATCGAAGGATATTCATAATCCTTCGATGCCTTATCCTTCGACACCAATGACAACACAGCAACTTTGTCTAGCAACACACACACACAGTCAAACCAACAACCCTCTCGTTTGACCACTTCAAACGAGCGGGTCTATACACGTTCGCTTGACCGTTTCACTAACTATTACAAATTCAGCATAAAATAAAACTAATCTATTCGACAAGCATCGGACACAAAATCTGCATCAACAAAGTGATATTTGATTTCGATGTGTTTGGTCTTTGAGTGCTGCACAGGATTTCTAGTGATCTGTAATGCAGCAGAATTATCAACGTAAATAGGAGTAGTTAGGAATTCAAAACCGTAGTCGCGTAATTGTTGTTGGATCCAAAGAACTTGGGAGCAACAACTTGAGGCAGCAATGTATTCAGCTTCGCATGTTGATGTAGCGACGCATGTCTGCTTCTTACACTGCCATGTGACTAGGCGATTTCCTAAAAACTGACATCCAGCCGTTGTGGATTTGCCGTCGATTTTGCATCCGCCAAAATCAGAATCACTGAATGCGATCAAGTTAAAGTTATTATCCCTAGGGTACCATAGACCGGTGTCACGGCAACCCTTCAAATAACGAAAAATCCTTTTTACAGCTGCAAGATGTGAGGCCTTCGGGTTGACTTGATATCTGGCAAGCAGGCACGTTGGGTACATTATGTCTGGCCTTGATGCTGTGAGGTACATAAGAGATCCGATCATTGCGCGGTAATATGAGGGGCTAACAGCTTCACCCTTCAAATCTGGAGTAATTCCGTGATTTTGTGGCAATGGGGTACCAATGGGCGTTGCATCAGACATCTGGAACCGGCTCAAGATGTCACCAACATATTTAGTCTGATGGATGAATATCCCAGACTCAGTTTGTTGCACTTGTAGGCCCAAAAAGAAAGTCATTTCCCCCATAGCACTCATCTCGAATTTATCCTGCATAATGCGCTCGAAATTCCTACACAAGACATCATTAGTAGAACCAAAAATAATATCATCAACGTATACCTGTACCAGAAGAAGATCTCCATCTTGTTCTTTGATGAAAAGAGTACAGTCAATAAGACCTCTTCGAAAACCGTTCTCCAGCAGATAGTTAGATAAGGTTGCATACCAAGCTCGTGGTGCTTGATGTAGACCATAGAGAGCTTTGTTGAGCAACCAAACCCGATCGGGATGGATAGGATCTTCAAAACCTGGAGGCTGTTCGACGTACACCTCTTCTTCAACCACACCATGTAAGAATGCACTTTTGACGTCCATCTGGTAAACCTTGAATCCTTTGAATGAGGCATAAGCCAGAAAGATCTGAATTGCTTCCAGACGTGCAACAGGTGCATAGACTTCGTTGTAGTCGATTCCTTCTATCTGACGAAAAACTTGAACGACTAAACGTGCTTTGTTCCGGATAACAACTCCGCGGTCATCCTTTTTGCATTTGAAAACCCAACGGGTACCAATCTTCTTGTAACCAGCAGGTTTCTCTACGAGTTTCCAGACACCAAGCTTCTGGAATTGTTGCAGTTCTTCCTGCATTGCTTCAACCCAAGAGTTATCTTTCATGGCTTCTTTCCAAGTTCTATGCTCTTCCTGTGAAACGTAACACGCGAAAGACCAATCGTTTTGTTGCCCGGATTCTCGAATAGCTGCATACAGGCCTGCATTGTTGTTGTTTCGCAACATGTTTCTTGTTTGAATGCCACTTTGCACATTTCCGATGATGTTTTGTTGAGGATGGGTATTATGAATCCTTGTTTCTGGATTATCTGGAGCTGGAATATTTATACCCAGGTTGTTGAGATTGAGATCAACAACTAAATCAATGCCCGGAATTGACGAAGAGGATGATGCAGTAGCTTCAGCTGTTCTAGGGGCATCCACTGGAGGAGTACCCTCTGAAGTACCATGAACTGCTGTTGTTGGAGCTTCTTGATCTGCATCTAGAAATTCATCATCCTCTGAAGATTCGTTCAATTCGGTTGCATCATGAAAATCCTCATTGCCGAGGGTATTATTGTTCACCGAAGATGGTTCTTGATTGACAAGAACTGGACGAACCACCGGTGAAACTGTTGCATTGTCACTCTCGAAAAACATCCTTGCCGCAGCACTTTCTTCAACGGCTTCAACATTGATCGAATTGAAAAAGTCATCGTACTCAAACATCCAAGGCTGACCAGGACATTTGATTGGCAAAGTGTGCCTTTGTACTCTGACCTCAGACCATTCCTCGACCCTTTTTGTCTCTAGATTCCAGACTCGTAAGTTAGGGGTGGCATACCCAAGAAAGTATCCGTCTATTGCTTTTGCCCCAAACTTTCCATTTGGATCGATGATTGTACATGGAGCTCCAAACGGTTCAAGATAAGACAAATCTGGTTTCCGTTTTTGAAGAAGCTCAAAGCAGGTCTTATTGTGCCTTTTAACTGTAAGGACTCGGTTCAATGTGTAACATGCAGAGGCCACAGCTTCAGTCCAGAATGGAATGGGCAACTGCGACTCTACCAACATTGTCCTAGCAGTCTCGATCAATGTGCGGTTCTTACGTTCAGCGACGCCATTCTGTTGAGGAGTATAAGCTGCACTAAACTCATGAAGAATACCCTTTGAAGTGCAAAACTCCGCCATGGCATGATTTTTAAATTCAGTACTATTGTCGCTACGTATCCGCCTAACCTTCAACTTATACAAATTCTCAATCTGAATGATCAAGTTTTTGATAATACCAAAGGTTTCACTCTTGTGTGCCATGAACGCCACCCAAGAAAATCTTGAATAGTCATCAGTAATCACGAGACAGTATTGATCATTCCGAATACTCTTGTGCTTGACAGGACCGAACAAATCCATGTGCAAACGTTCAAGAGGAACTGCCACCGTGTTGATCTTCTTAGAAGGATGTCGTTTCTTCGTTTGTTTTCCTTTCTGGCACGAAACACAGACGTCTTGAAGATGGAAGTTTTTAAGAGGAACACCATTCACCAATTCATTTGAAACCAAATGATTCATTTTGCGTAAGTGAATGTGACCCATACGTCTGTGCCAAGAGATAGAGTCTTTTTCTGTGGCTTTGGAAATGAAACAAGTTGCTTGTGCAGACGTAGTAATAGCTTGGCTCATATCAAGGACGTACAAATCATTTATCCTTGGAGCTGACAAGAGAATCCATTCTTTTGGAATTTTGAAGCCGGGTTTCAGCACATAACATCCATTAGCATCAAAGTGTACTGAGAATTGCTTGTCACAAATTTGAGAAACACTAAGAAGATTGTGATCAAGTTGTTGCACAAAGTTGATCTTGTCAAAGCTGACAATCCCGTTGAATATCATTCCTTCACCCGTAATATAACCACCCTTATCTCCAGCAAATGCAACATAACCTCCTCTAATAGATTTGACGTCGTAGAGAAGCTTCATGTCGCCTGTCATGTGCCTGGATGCCCCACTATCAACAATCCAATGACTACTGATAGTTCCTCCTGGAACACCCAGCACATGAACTTAATTGATTAGTTGGAGATGGGGACCCAAGCCATTGTGGTCTTGGGTCTTCCATTTTCATCAATAACAATAACTTCTTGTCTTTGATGATTGGTAAATTGTGATGGTCCCCCTGATTCAGTAACCGTTTTTGGTTTCCAGGTCTGTTTTGTTTTACCAGTGTCATTCTTTAAAATTTTAACTTCATGGTTGTCAGAAGTTTTTGAATTGTCTGGTTTGATAGAAACAGATGTTTTGTTAACCATATCGGTTTTAATCGCCTTTTCAATTTTCTTGACCTGTTGGCGTTTTTGTTTCTTTTCCCTTTCTTTTATAAGGCGGGGATCTTGTTTTACAGAAACAGTTTGTCTGCGGTCAGTTTGGTCACGGGGAACATCAACTTTTCCTTTTTGTTTATGAAGATATGGACAATTTCGAATTATATGTCCAATTGTTCCACACTCAAAACATGATCTTCGTTCAACAAACCCCGAAGTATCATGTAATTGTCTTGCCGATGATGATGAACTTTGTGATCCCGAGGTACTAGGTTTTGAACTACTTGGTTCATTTCTTTTCTGTACAGTTGCTTTCTTAACAAAATCTAAGTTAGATTTGTTTTCAAACGTTTCGATTTTGTCCGTTCCCGTCGATTTCACAAAGTTTACCTTTTTGTTCTTCTTTTGATTCGGCTTCTTTTGTGCTTGAGTCGGTGATTTTCCTTTTGGCTTGGTGTGATTTTGCTGTTTTTGCACTGTTGGTAGTTTCTTATTGCCATATTGTTTTCGAATTTCGGCCTTTGGAATAGGAGGACACTGTGTAACTGTAACACGTGGTCCAGTCTTTCCTAAAAACTTACTTGTCGAATTTTCAAAGACTTTACTTATTAAAGATTGATTAACATTCTTAATAGGAAAATCTTTGTCAGAGTAGATTTTATCATCACCAACAAGAGTGTACAGCAAGTTCACACTCTCCGACTCTTTTGCAGACGAGGACTCGATTGCAACAGTCTTAGCGGGTTTTGCAGGAGGATCACATAGAATATGATTCTCAAGAGGTATGTCCTCTTCTTTGATTTCCGCATCAGACTTTGCTGGTACAGTATCATCGGATTCATCATCAGAAGAATCAGCATCCTCAATAATAACTGGAGGATCCTGATTCAGTTCAGCAGAAGACACACATGTATCTGCTAACACATCTGAATCTGATGATACTTCTTTCTTGTATCCAAGTCCTGTTGCAAATTCTTTAACATCTAGAGGAACAGATGGTTCAAAGAACATTCTATCCTCCTCGTCAGGCATTGCATCATAATTGTGTCTCACTGGTGGTGGACATTTTTTGTAACCTATGCATGTGACATCCCGTTTCTCTTTCTGAACGTCAATGATGTGATCCAACACATAGCTAGAGCTCAAATAACTGTCTAGCTTAAGTTGGATCGCCTCACTTTCGGTTTTCACACAAGCCATCTCTTTTTGCATAATCTCAAGGCGAGATATATACAAATTAATGTCAGTTTGTTTTCTGGAAACCATTTTAGTTAGCTCGGTTTTATCTTTCTTTAACTTTTCAATTACCGATTTAAACTCCTTTTCATGGTTTTATAAAACATATTGGCTTCAGTGCATTTTGAAAGATCCACGGTCAATTTTTGATTGTGGATGAATGTCACATCATACTTCTCTTGCAAAGCCTCGTGTTTGTTTTGCAATTCACACCACTTGGCATTCAAAGAAACATGTTTGTCTTGCAAGTCAAACAAACTAGCTTGTAAAGCATCATGTTTGCCTTGCAACTCAGACATGTTTGCCTCTAAATCAGTACATTTAACATGTAAACTATCACAATTATCACAATTAATAGCAGTGGGTTCATCGACACATACCTGACTTGATGAACTGTCGACATTAGCCATAAAGGCTGAATGGAGAGAAGACGAAGAATAAGCAGCTTGATCCACCAGGATAGATCTTCTTTGAGTTCCTGCTGCAGCTTCCTCCAAAAGCTCATCAATATCTGCATCGACTGACGCATTTGATGTCTCACCCACATGATCATCGCCTGAACTTGAGGATTCTTCATCTGAACTCCTGCTATATCCCGAAGAGTCTTCATCCTCAGAAGATTCACCACCACTGATGGAAGATTCTCCACCACTGGTGTGAACTAAATCCTTAACCACTTCAGCAAAACATGCTGTTCCATCTGGAGCATCACCACTCAACTGGATTGACCAGTCACAACCTTCATCCACTTGAACCACAAGTGCCCGGTTGGCATTTGATGTTCCAGCTTGGCTCTGGTTGTTGACAGGTATTAATGTACGCTCATTGTTCCTGTTCTGGTTCTGCTGGTTGCCTTGGTTTCTGAAGGGATTCTGGTTCCCATGCTGTGCTGGCTTTGTACATTCCCTTTTAAAGTGACCCCGTTCACCACAATTGAAGCACTTTACTGCCTGTTTATCGAACCCATACTTGGTGTCTTTCTTGCTTTCCAAGCTGGTTCTGCCAGTACTTTCCATGAAATCCTTTGCCCTTCTTACAGCACCAGCAAAGGCCCACTTGATATCCATCAAGTCCATCTCTTCCTTGTCAATCTGCCGATAGTCTTCTTGTGTCAGATTAATGTTGCCAATCTGACCTTCCACAAACCCACAGTACGCGCTCACTAAAGTGTTAAGCAGCTCCATGTGTTCCCTTGCTACTTCTACACTGACCTTAGAGAAGCTTGAAGTGTCGAGCTGTACTGTATTTGGTTTTGATTGCTGACCAGCAGACGATGTCCCTCCATAACACGCTTGTTGTTGAGCAGGAGGAGGAGGAGGTGGTTGTATTGGATTTCCATACATGTCTGTGGTGGGGGCTAGCTTAACAGGAACTTGTACTGGATTGCCATACATATCTGTGCTTGTGACAAACGCCGTTTGAAGTGGAGCATGTGGACCGGTTCTTGCAGACAAAGAACTGGAAGTTCCATAATACATTTCTGGATTTTGTGGCACTGGAACTCTTTTTGCCTTTAAGGTTTCCTCCTGATCCTTGTTTTCTAAAAGCTGCACGAAGTCGTTGATGTTTGTAGTTCTCAAAACTCCGTTATACTTCAAGATTTCCAAGAAACTATTCCATTGTGGAGGCAGTGCATCAACAAACTTCTTCACCACCTCTGCTGTAGTTGTCGCTACTCCAAAATTGTTCAGCTCTGTAAGCAAGTGATAAAACCGGCTTGTCATATCTCCCAAAGACTCCTTATCCATGCACGTGAAACCGTCAAATTCTTTCTTGAGAAGATCATGACGCAATTGACGTGTTGCTTCATTCCCTACTCCTCTGGTTTTCAATCCGTCCCACAACTTCTTCGTTGTCTTGAAACTGACAAACTGGTGATAGATATCTTTGCTTAACGCCTGAGTGAGAATGGCGTATGCTTTCTTTTCCAGATCATACGTTTTCTTTTGATCTTCAGGAAGATCGGCAAACGTAGCAGTATCTGAAGCAGCAACCTCTATAGCTTGATCGAAATCTGTAGTGAAACGTATCCACAGTTCGGTATTTTGACCAAGTACGTATGTACGAAATCTATCAACCCAGCCCGGATACTCGTTTAAGTGCATCAACTTTGGAGGTCGATTCAAACTTCCGGTTTCGCTTTCGCTCAATAAAATACTTTGAATGCTCGGAGTTTGATTCGACACTAATGCCCATTGACCTGTCGATATGGCATTTGCTTGCGAAGATGTCGACACCGGAGATTCGGCCCATGAGGGAGATAGACTTGTATTTGTGTATTTTCCACTATCCGGAGCCGGTGTACCCCACCATGAGGGAGTTGAACCTGTACTTGTATATTTTCCACTATCTGGAGCCGGAGTTCCCCACCAACTTGGGTTCATGTTTGATAAGAAAAATGAATTCTATATCAATATCTCGAAAGATAACAACCAGCCGAAGGATCCCTGATCGAAAGACCTGAAAAACACAAACTTGTTAAACCTAAACATACTAAGATCGAAGGATCAATACTTGTTCGAAGGATCAACAGTGTTCGAAAGATCACTGTTGAATTTCGAACAATGATTTCGAAAGATTCACAATTGAAAGATCCTTATCTTTCGAATATATATCCTTCGAAAAGATTCCCTGGATCGAGGATAAGTCTCAGACTTCGAAGGATGTTTGAAGGATGATTATCTATCGAAACTTCCTTTGATCGAAAGATGATCTTTCGACTTCGAAGGATATCCTTCAATCTTTACTGACACGGTTGACAAAAAGGTGACCGGTTGGTGAAAAGGTGATGGGTTGGTAGAAATCTTTTGGTAGAAAGGTATGTTCAGGCCATACCTTTTCACCAAACCAGATTTGACTAATAAAATATACTTAAAATGGAAGGTCCTTATCCAGAAACCGGTCACCGGAGTAAGCCGGAATTTTGGCCGAAAATTACCAAACTCCTTAAAAACAAGTTTTAAGTTACCCAACCCGTCCTTTAACACACCCAGTAAGTTTAGAACACGTTGAAAAACACTAAAAACGGGTGTCCAAACACTCCAAAGTCTTGTATAAACTCGGTTTTTAACAAGGAAAAGAGCCACGGCTCTGATACCACTTGTAGGTCCCTCGGAGGATGAGGTTAAACCTTATCCTTGTTATGGCTAACACACTAGCAAGTGCGGAATCCAAGCTAGAGTGCAAACCGAGATGAAACAAGCACAAACACAACACACAATCTTCACCGATTAACACAACTTGTATTAATACGTATGAAAGGTTCGGTTACAAGCTCAATGTCTACAAATCTGTTTTGCAAACTCTCTAAGTGTGTGTGTGTTCTCACAGAAGTGTCTCTGTGTTCTCAAGTGTCTACCTTATGAAGTGAACACATTACATGGGTATATATACCCAACACAGTGGTCTGTCGAAACCTCTTTGAACCTATAATGAAAAAACGATAAGCAGCTCTATATAAGATGTATCGGTAGACTCACAATCATTTTTAGGTGTGCAGGGTGATAAAAACTTAAATCGACTAAAGACCAGGTGGGAACCACACATTGGCATATGGTCTTAGTACCGAAATTTCGTTTGAGAGATTGCAGAGTTTCTGAGATATGTGGTCTTTATGTTGTTTATCATCTGGGTATCATAGTTGTTTCTTTTACCGAGAAATTAACGGAGACGAAGTCTAGATCTTCCATGATACCATACATACGTGTACATATTGCAAACGACCTCAATAAGTGATCAACAATCACATGTCCAAACAAAATAAGTGATAATATATCACAGATTCTTTGGGGGAGTCAAGTTCGTCTCTTTGTTGTACATTAGTACTGACCTGTTCACGGACTTGCTCCTGTGCCAACATGCATCTGAAAATCAAGTTCCCCATCAATAAGTGATTCTATCACATAGGGCTTGTTTTCAATCACATAAGTGAGTTTCTCACATCTTTTTATACGGTCAAACAGATGATAAATGGTATAGTCACCGGTAAGATGAACTCTCGGGCATACCTTGATACGGGAATGTGTCGTGTGTGGAAGAACACCGGTCGGTAAGTATAAATCATACCTTAATGTATCCCCTCGCCATGATTACATCTGATAAGTTGAGCTTATGTGGATAACAATACTGACAATCGATATAGGATGTTTATCTAATTATTAACAAAATGAACAACAAGAGTGTTTTGGCGTAACCATACACTGATATGATTCTCTTAGCCTCGAAACTCGCAAAAAGATTGTTTGTAAATATTTATTTACATTTCTTGGTTTCTGCATCGCTCTATATATTTATTTATCGCTTTCCGTCTTTACATTTGAAGAATAAAAAAAATTCAAAAATATTTTAGGTGTATTTTAATATAAACTTCAAAAAAGCAAAAAAGATTTTGCTTCTAGTTTATTTTTGATTGTCCGATGTTGGAACTCGAGTCTATCCTACCATATAATCCTGGTCGTAAGCCGGAAAACAATTGCATCTTCATAAACGGTCGAAGTTGACAGATTTTGAAAGTTAACGGATTAAAACTGAACATTTTCTAAGCTTTCAAACTGTTTTCGGTTGGTTGTTTGATTGAGAGGTGGTCTCATGTGAGTCGTGTGCTTATATTGTTAAAAGTCAATCCTTAGTGAGGTTTTCGTTTGAAAACTTTCAAAGAATGATTATACTTAACGGCTATTCTCATTACGTGTTTAGCTCTGTTGTATGTGCAGAGGTGGCATTCAAAGTATCTAAAAGTGAAGAGAACGTGTCAGATGAAAGCCGTAAAGCGAAGACACGACATTGATGCAATCAGAAGATCAAGGTGATCGAGTTGCAGCTGATCACTCATCAACACCAAAAGTATTGAAGATCAAAAGTTTCACGAGCATCATTCAAGGTGGAATTTGTTGATATACTCCCTGATTGTGACACACGTGTCATGTCTAATTAATCATTCCATGCAACTATGAATTACCACGTGAAGTCATGTTTTAATGAATTAATTGTTGGCTGAAGAAACATTATTCAATTGATGAAGAACTAGCTTTACAAGGTTGACGAAGAATCTTATGGATTGCATGTGACGAAGACTTTCTACAACAAAGACTTCTTGTGATGAAGTCTCAACATGACGAAGATTAAAGTTGACAAAGACTACTTTGGGCGGAGTCTTCACTCAACAAAGACTCTATTGATGAACCATCATGCATTAGAAGAAGATTGTATGACGAACCTTCATTGTTTGTCCACTTGATGATGTCGACGAAGACTTTCCAATGAAGACCTATAGGCGATGAAGATAGATAGTTCATCATATTTGAATGTTTGCTAGAAGGTTCGTGGCCTAAATGTAAGGTTCGTCGGACTTGTGGATAAGGTTGGTTATAAAAGGTAGCCTGACAAACAGATAAGGTTAGAGAACACAGTGAGAGAGAATACACTGTAAAACACACACACACACTGAGAGTTTATAAGGAGATCTTGTAAACATTGCTTTGTAACCATCGTACGTATTAACACATTTGAGTGTTAAACGTTGAATCTTTGCGTTGTGTTTATCTCTCGCTCGGTTTGTATCGTAACGTGGATTCCGCAGTCGTTACGGTATTCGAAACAAGATCTCGTAGTTGTCCGGCGATTCGCAAAAACGGACCTACACTTAACAACCCCTGTCCAAGACAGGTGCTGAGTCCAAACTATAGTACTATCGTTGCTTAGGTGTCAGGCGACAATCGATGTGTTAACATAACATACAAGCATTCGTCGAATAATACATAACATGCAATAACGGTCAGCGTATAAATAGTGTTTGCATTGTGTGTTCGATGTGATTTGAATAAGTAACGTATGTAACACCCAAAAGTGCGTAAAGCAAAAAGGGATCGAGTATACTCACAGATCGTGCTTAACAAGTAAACGCTCTCTTGGATTGAAGGGAGTGTTGAGAGATTAGCCTGAAAAGTGAACGATAGCATAAGCGAAGAACGGCATGATAAACAGTGCAAAGTAATCGGGTGTCAGATGGTAATCCGATCGAATGGCAATCCGATCGGATGATCACTCGATCAGATGTCAATCCATTCGGATGGTCATCCGCCCGGATGGCCATTCAATCGGATTGACATTCGTTTGGTAAGGATGTGTTTGTGCATGTTGGCTTTGAAGTTTTCGTTGTAACATTTTGAAAACAGAGAAGTATCTCTACCTTTCAGGTCGTCGGTCGAACGGTCGTTCGATCGGATAGCGATCCGATTGGAAGGTCACTTAGTGAGAACAAGTTCACAGCAGGATTGTCAGTCGATCGGATAGCAATCCGATCGGATGGCAATCCATTAGAAACTGATGTTCTTTGAAAACTAAGAAAATGATTAAGTGTCGAAGTTCCAAATGTCTGCTATTCAGATAGTCGTTCGATCGGATGGCAATCCGATCGGACGGCAATCCGTTCGACATTCAGTCTGTTTGAAATTTGAAATTGTTTTAAGTATGGAACCTCAAGTGCAATCCGATCGGATTGCAGTTCGATCGGACGACATTCCATCCCAACGAACCTGATTGTCTTGAACTTGATTATTTTGAAAGTTTTGTAGTCTGATCGAAATGATGTGATAACGAACTAAACAACGGAACCTCGTCAAGTCCCTAGTCGTCCGATCGAACAGGAATCACCCTAATCCGACCAGTTGACTAGTTCGAGACGGTTGTTCATGTTTAACCCGAAATCGGTTGCCTCTTTGATAGAAACTAGATCTCAGACTGATACTTCCCTAAGAAAATAGTAGAAGACTTGAACGAGCTCCGATTCTATCGGTATTGAGTGTAAAAGAGTTGAAAGAAAGTTGGAAAAGTATCTTTCAATCCTTTTAGCTTTGAAAATGTTTAGATCTATGCGAAATCGTTGTTTAATCATGTGGAAATCCTTCAGATATGAGTTGTTCTTGGTGGAATGAGGCCAAAACTTGAAGTTCATAAGAACTCCATGATGACATCACCCTAGAACACCTCAAATCCGTTGATTTCATGGTTAAAAGTTAAGATTTAAAGGTGAAAAAGATGAAGAAGTGCGTGTAGATCATAGAAGTACAAGGTCTAGTTTGAAAACTTACAAGAATCGCGAGAAATCGAGAGAAATGTGGTCTGGAACGCTGCTGGTCGAATGAGGGAGCTGTCACATCACAAATGATGTGACAGGGGGGGTACTTATAGGTTGCCAAACAGGGAAAGTGCACAAGTGTCGGATAGGCCAATGATCGGATGGCACTTCGATCGAATGGCCATCTGATTGGCCATTCGACCGTGGTGGTCCGACGAGTTGAGTTTTGGCGTTTCGTTCCGCATGTTGTGTTTTGCGATGTGTTTAAGAAAGTATGTGATGTGATAGTATTAAACAATAGATACAAATAATTTAATCGATACCCGCTATATGTAACATAAAATCATCATGAATAACTTCCATTTAGCGTTTACGATTTGACTGCGTTGCGATAGAATTACGATTTTGTTTCGATTAATCACCACAAACATAAACATAAATAAACATGCACATGTAACATTTAAATAGCACACACGCGTAAAACAATATTGTTGATACACTTTGTGGATGCGGCTCGTCTCAGTTCGTCCGTGTTACGGAATGAAGATCACAGCCCGGTATCCTCCGTCGAGCTTTGAATCATGTTGTAAATGTTACAAATCTGCATGTTGCAGATCTGTCTGCTTGCTGCTGTGTTTGTATCTGTTAAGAAAGACCTGCTGTCGACGAAACACCTGCATGATTGATGAAAAACCTCCAAGTTACCTGCTGTTGACGAAAGACATGTTATCTGCATGCTTACGACGAAAGACCTGCTTATCTTTCGTCATACATGATCTTTCGTCGGCTCCCCAATATCTTTCATCGGCCATGAGGTTTTGTCGAGATGTTTCGTGGACTGCATCCTGTTTCGTCATCCTGTTCCTCTATATAAGCAGAACTGAAGACAGACAAGAGACATAGAACAGAAAGCACAAGATAACCGAGAACAGTGAGAGAGAGTTTAGTGTGTGTTAATCTTATATGGTGTAATCTTGTAACCTGAACTCTACTCATATATACAAGTGTGTGTGTTAAACATTGAATCTCTGTGTCTCGTGTCTATCTTAATATCGGTTTGCTTTCCCCGTTGGATTCCGCACAACCGGGTTTATTCGTATACAAGGATTAGGCGACTAGATCCTCCGCTAGTGGACCTACAAGTGGTATCAGAGCCTTGGCTCTCTTCCTTGTTAAAACCGAGTGTTTTTCTTGTGTTTGAAGGTCATACTTTCTGGGAAAAATCCATTTATAACTTCGAAAATCTTGGTGATTTGCTGTTAGTTCTCACAAAAACCTTGTTAGTTTTTGTTTTTACATGTTAAGAAAAGGTTTTTCTTTGAATTTTAGTGCAAAATCATTGTTCGGAAATTTTTCCGTTGGCCGGAATCATCATGTATTTCAACGGAGTTCTTGGTGTTCTTCAAGTGTTCATAAGTTTCTTCATAAATTTCCAGGTTTTTGAGTTATATTTGCTTTGTGGGTATGGATGAATTTTTGTTAGTAATTAAAATATATTACTTTGAAAAAGTTGACACAAAGCACCATGATGGGTTGGTAAACACAGTGTGACAAGAGTAAGGTGTGACTTACCTACTGTCAGGATAAGATTTGATTTCTTTTGAAAATATCCTTTTCTGTTTGTGATTTAAAGTCAACGAAAAACTAAACTTTGAGACTTATTGGGCTCCTAGTTTTTCGTCTGGGCCTTTTTCTCAAAACACAAGCATTTTACATTCTCAAAATACTTAGTCTAGTCACACATATTTTGTGGGCTTGTGTCATTAGTGGGCTTACGAATAAGTAACCTACGAAATACAGTGGGCTCATAAAATTGAGTATATCATTCTTCGTGGGTATGTTACTTGGAAGCTATTCGTGGGCCTGTTATTTGATTTGGGCCTGGTAACTCTAGTGGGCCATTCATTTTTCGTGGCATATTAATAGTTGGCTATCATCTTTCATGAATATCAGTTGGTTCAAAGTGGTTGTTAAGTTGTTGTTTTTCAGTTCATCATGAGTACACACCTTTGGGGTCAAGCACTTTTAGGATCTCAATCTTCAAATGATCCTTCTCATCAAAGTAAACCGAAAATGGCAGCAGATATGTATGGTCGTTGGATTCCAGATTCAAATACAGAGAGCAAGTATACGAGCAAGGGTTTATCTCCTTCATGGGCTCAGACTCCCACGCCTACTTCATCAGCGCAATCGTGTTCTATTACGGCAAATCAATGGGCATTGGTTACTAACCAAATTCACAAACCAAAAATGGAAAGAAATATGTATGGTGAACCAATACCAGTTGCCTTAGAGCAAAGCTATCGGTCTACTGTAGTACCATCATTTCTTGATCCAAACTACAATGGTCAGACAAAAACGGCGTTTTTATGCCAAAATTGGCAAAGATGCCAGCAATGGTGAATCCTTGGGAAATGATGACAGTTCTGAACATGACGGTAGCTCAGTTCAAGATGGTAAAAGTTCAAGTTCAAGCGAGGATGGATCAGAATATGAATGAACAAGGGAGGTTGTTGATTCTGAGGCAAATGAGTTAATATCTGAGAGTGAATCCAGTCAGGTATGTGTCAATGAACCAACTTCGGATAGGTGTGATAGATGTGTTAGTTTAGGTGATAAATTGTCGGACTTGCAAAGCAAATATGATGATTTGCAAAGCAAGTATGACGTGACATATATCCATAATCAAAAGTTGACAGTGGATCTTTCGAAATCCAAAGAGGCTAAAATGTTTTATGAAAACCATGAAAAGGAGTTTAAAACAGTGATTGAAAATTTAAGAAAAGCTAAAACTGAGCTAATAAAAATGGTTTCAAGAAAACAAACTGACATAAACTGTTATATCAATCGTCTCGAGGTCATGCAAAAAGAGTTAGCCTGTATAAAGTGTGAAAGTGAGGCGATCCAGCTAAAGCTAAATAGTTATTTAAACTCTAGTTATGTGCTGGATCACATCATCGATGTTCGGAAAGAGAAAAAGGATGCCACGTGCATTGGATATAAAAAATGTCCACCACCTGTTAGACACAATTATGATGTGATGCCTGATGAGGAGAATAGGACTTATTTTGAGTAATCTGTTCCTTTAGACGTTGAAGAATTTGCAACCGGACTTGGAAACAAAACAGAAGTTTCATCAGATTCGGATGTGTCAGCAGCAGATATAGATGTATGAACTGCTGAACAAAATCAGGATCCTCGGGTCATTGTTGAGGATGTTGATTCTTCAGATGATGATTCCGATGATACTGACTTAGCACAGTCTGATGCGGTGATCAAAGAAGAGGACATACCTCTTGAGAATCATATTTTATGTGATCCTCCCGCAAAACCTGCTAAGACTATTCTATTTGAGTCCACGTCTACACAAGATTGTGAAAGCAAGAATTTGCTTTACACGTTGATTGGATCTGATAAGATATATTCAGACAAGGATTTCCCAATCAAGAATGTGAATCAATCCTTGATTGATAAAGGTTTTGAAGATTCTACTAGTAAGTTTTTGGGAAAGTCGAGCCCAGGAGTTGTAGTAACTCAGTGTGCTCCTATCCCAAAATCTGAAGTTAGAAAGAAATATGGGAATCAAAAATTGCAACCACAAAACAATCAACGAAAGCAAAGTCACGTTCACCAAGGAAAGGGAAAAGGCAAACAAAGCCAAAACAAGAAGAAGGTTTAGAAGGTGAACTTCGTGAAATCCCGAGGGACGGATAAGATTGAATCTTTTGAAAACAAATCAAACACAGATTTTGTTATGCAAAAGAAAATTTTAAAAAGAAACAGTCAAAACAACTACACACAACACACAAACTGTTGTGATGTAGGACCAAGTACCTCATGATCACGAAGTTCATCATCAAGCTTTTACAATTATGACACTACGAGGTTTGTTGAGCGGAGATCATGTTTTGTTTTGAATGCGGTGAGTACGGGCACATTGTCAGAAATTGTCTATATCTCACCAAGGGAAAGGCAAAAGTTGATGCCCCCCATGGCAACAGTTACCATATAAGATCTGTTTCACCAAGACAGGACCCTCGTCTTGTTAAACAACGAGAAAAGAAACAGAAAAAGCAACAAAGAAAAGAAGTTGAAAAGGCTTTAAAACCAGAGGTTGTCCAAACGCAGTCTGTTAAATCAGATGTTAAAAATGAAAAACAAAAACAGATTTGTAAACTAAACTCGAGATGTTTCGTCGATTGCATCCTGTTTCGTCGTCCTGCTCCTCTATATAAGCAGCACTGAAGACAGACAAGAGACATAGAACAGAAAGCAAAAGATAATTGAGAACAGTGAGAGAGAGTTTAGTGTGTGTGAATCTTATACGGTGTAATCTTGTAACCTGAACTCTACTCATATATACAAGTGTGTGTGTTAAACATTGAATCTCTGTGTCTCGTGTCTATCTTAATCTCGGTTTGCTTTCTCGGTTGGATTCTGCACAACCGGGTTTGTTCGTATACAAGGATTAGGCGACTAGATCCTCCGCTAGTGGACCTACAAATATCCGGAACGCATAATTCGAGTTGCGAATGCGATTGCGATAAGCGATAAAGCGATAAAACATGCGATAAACATCGGTTAAACCTTGATAATTAATAGATACTCCACATAATACAACTAAAGCGATAAAGATAAAAGATTCGATTACAAGTCAATGAAGTCAAATCGGTAGTTAAGCAAGGAGTGACATATCACAATTAGCAATCTTTTCTTCCTTTGACTTTGCTTATCAATACACAAGTGTAAATCAATGGCCATGATTTGATTAAGATTATGATGTAAATCAATGGCCATGATTTGACAAGTTTTAAACTGATATTTTTAGAAAGGAGGAACGAAAAGTATAAAGAAGGGGAGCATTTAGCCCTCCACTTAATTATTTGAAGGTTTTTTTTATTTTGGTATTAACACCATCAATTAATCTACAATCTTAAAAAAGTAAAGTGGGCCTATTTTTTTCAAGAATCAAAATTATGAACTTTAAAAATCAACTCTATACCAAGTCAATCCCTTAGAATTCGAGTCGAGCTGTTCTTAGTCAACTCCATACCAAGTCAAGGCCTTAGTAAAAAATTCAATTTGGTTAGGAGTTCTAGTCGAGTTTGAGCTGGTTATGCCAAGGCTCACCAACATGTTTATCAAATTGTTCTTAGTATATATGTAAGAGAATATATTTTCACTCTAAACTTCTTTCTTCATCATTACTTGTAAAATAATTACAACTATTCAAAAGCCGAAGCAAATGTTAAACCCTTGAATAAGTATTTAAATGTTACATCTATTATAGGAATCAATTACAAGATACACGTAAAATTATAAAATGTTGTATACTTCTGGAAAACGTAAAATCTTAATCAATCATCACAACCAACTATCTAAATTGTCATTAAAACTAATCTTCAAATCATAATCAATCATCACAAGGTTCAGAAAGTTTTAATCCATTCCCATATAGCTTCTCACCTTGGGAGTCCAAAAACCACGTCAACAAACCGCATTGTTCGGTCCACAACCACCCGTAGTTTCATCCTTGGGATTCCAGAAACCACGTCAACAAGCCACTGATGCTAACCTCAGCACAGTTTTTTGGCAGCACAAGGCGCCCACTCGTCCCGGTATCTGTAGCAGTCAATGATTTCTCAAACAATGGAGTAACCATCTCATTCACACAGTCAAAGAATCACGGCAGGAACGAATTTGTTTGTTACGCATAAATAAAATCATCTATGCTTCAGTTTATGTATAGTAGGTGCTAGTATTTTAAAGAATTGAAAGAACACCGCTTAAAGATGCTATCAAATTCTTCAACTGTCATTCTGGGTGCATAACGGTCTAGCTTATTCTTCCTACTGGTTCCAGTGCCAGGCATATCGTTACGAGCTTGAACTTGAGCTCGAGCTTTAGTAGAGGACTTACTTCCACTGGGTTCAAGAGACAGTGGTGGAGGGGTTGATCGAGGTTCATCAGTCACTAGATTAGTTGCCACCAGTGTTTGTTGAACAGCAGCAAGAGGGGTGGGTGTGCGGGTAGACTCTTGCGGGGTTTCTTGAGAACTCGGTATCTGAAATTAAACTACACAAATACGGTGTAAGAAAACATGTGGCTGTATAAGTTTTTGAGTAAAATGTCCAATTTGTCCTTGAGGTATGGCCACTTTTGCAACTTCCTTGTTTTTCCGCATCTATATTCAAAAGGTTGAAATCTTGCCATCTTCATCCAACTCGTTAACTCTATCCTTTTTCTCCATTAAATAAGGGGCATTTCTATCTTTTTAGACATTTTTTATTATGATAAAAAACAATATAAGAAATAAAGATCCACCTCTATTGACTTTCTCCCCACCCAAACCCTTTAATCATCACAAAAAAAATGTCTAGAAAGACCAAAATACCCCTGACTTAACGTTAAAAATGGATGAAGTTAACTGCTTGGATGAAAAAGGCAAGAGGTCAAACCTTTTGGATCTAGATGCAGAAAAACAAACCTATGGACGAAAGTCGCAAAAGTAGCCAAACCTCAGGTAACTTTTTATAATAAAAATTACCTCTTGAAATAAGGCTTATGTAATCTTCCATCAGCTTATCAAGTGTGGCTTTCATGCCAATGTCATCAAGAGAAACACCGTATCCATTCCCTGTATTCGGGCGCAAGATGCTAGAGTCCGTGTTGTGGGCCCACGCATGAAAATGTTTCACCTAAGCAATCGCAGTTTTATTAAAAAAACATATAATCAAAACTTCCTGATCACAATTTAACATTAAAGCACATTTGTTGACTCTAAACTCACAACTAACTTGACAACTGTTATTAATTTACCATTAAAAGGCCAGATTGAAACTGATCAATCAGAAGTCATGTTTACTGCAAAATTAGAAGATGATTGATTATCAATCTAGATGCATTTTAACATTCCAGAATCTAATCAATTTCAGTAATTCAAGAATTTAAGCACATATTACATAGTTTTGCAACACTTGATTGTATAATTGGCTAACATATAGTTATGCATACCAATATTGCATCTTGTGGTCCACAACCGTTGCATTTAATTTTTTCGCCTTCTAATGTTGTATACCAGTACATGGATACTGGGCACAGGCGATGGAATTTCTGTATGGAAAATGAGTGTTTTTCAATAATAATATTAATAATAATAATAATAATAATAATAATAATAATAATAATAATAATAATAATAATAATAATAATAATAATAATAAAGGTACTCCCTTTATTCTTATGATAAAATATGGTACAACGTCGTACGAAGGACTAAATATATAAATTGAACACTACATAAATGTAAACATATTCAAAGCAGTGTCTTCAACGGAAATTAAGAAGCTCCGTTGTAGACACATTTTAGCATGTTACGAAGCTCTCATCAAGAAGAACAAAACCCAAAATAATCAATTATATAACACATAGAAAAGTACCATTATTTGCATACAGATTCAGTAAAACTTTAAAAGTAAAACTTTCACTCATTTTCTAACATTTTTCTTTTATAGAAATTAACGTCAATTATAGAGTTTGTATATTTAACCCATTATATCTATAAATGGATTGGAAATAAGTTTTAGCTCTACAATCAATATAGTTAACATCAAAAACCTTTTAAAGATACATAATCAATAAAAGCTTAAGTGAAAACGGACCCATTATTTGATGGAATGGTTTTGAAATGCGACCAAAAGTATATTCAGATATTACCGGCTTGTTTCAATTATCATTCTTAGAAGTTCTATAAATAAATATTGATTATATTCATGAGAAAGTATAAAAGCTCATCGTAATATTTCTTACTTCAACAAAGGATTCCAATACAAAAAACATCTGTAGATATTTAAATAAGGTTAATCATAAATGTCATTTTTTAGGTTAGTTACCTGCATCACTTTCGCAGATTTCATCTTCCGCATGGTGATAGATTCCTATGAACAATCACCATGCTATCAAGATTTAACCAGCATTCTTCAGTTCCCTGCATCAGGAATCAGTCAGTATAATTAACAGCACAAAACAATATAAACCAAGAACTGAAGACAACTAACCATTGAATCCGTACAATACTTTCGTCAACTGGAGGCAGAAGATGCGGCGCCCTAGATGCGGTGAACTAGGGTTTACCAACAGAAGCGGCGCTGAATAAAATAGAGAATCAGGGTTTGATTATTTATAATGGTGCGTTCATGTGAGATTTCCATTTTAACCCCTCATTTTTACACTAATTATCTATTAATTACCCTTCTGGCCCTTTTATTTAGTATGTTTGCTAAGACTAAAAAATTATGTAGTTGTGCATATGTGCTTATGATATACTTCAAACAACACATTTTTACATTACTTTTCACATTACATTGTCGTGTATCTCTATGTCACATTTGATCGAATAAGGTTTGAAGCATTCATCCACGTACATATACGAATTACATGCGTGGGTGAGATGTTGGGTTTCAAGCTTCAATCACATGCAAAAAAAACTCACCATAGGATATTTGTTACCAGTTCCACACCTAAACAACATCTCGCTCAACTCTTGAATCCCACCGGTAAGCCGGTTCCGAATCACCTCACAACGCTCTGTTTTTCTTGACTACAACTAGAGGTGCTTGCTACTTGCTTCCATTTTTCGGCCCTTATTTTCCTTTGTGACTTGAATGGTGACTTCAAAATTCAGATTTGAAATTGAACTATAACTCAATACGTATCCACCGAACAATTATGAAACCACCAATTTCAATATTAAAATGTAGTTCATAATATTATTCCAAACAAAGAAATCCGACTTTCGCTTGTCTCTTTTTCCTTAATCTGATGGTTGTTAGACATGTAAACTTAATTATGTTAGTATTTATTATGCAAACTTATATGTCCGATATGTATTATAACTTATGAACGATGAGATAAGCGGTTGGGATATTCAAACTGCCTATGGCAGTTATTCCCGCCACAAAATAACCGCCAAATCTCAGGTATAAATATGTAATGACCGGCATCAAGATCCGGTACCAAGACATTCTGAATATTCTGTTCGAATTGTCCATCTTTCTTCCATTGTTTCCCTCAATTCATTCATTTCACTATTTCTGCATATTTTGTTCTTGTTCCATCATGAATACCAATCAAAACAGTCCTCTTAATTCCGCTGCAAACCCTCTTGAATCCCAACATGAAGATGATGATAACGGCTTCCGCCAACATAGTGGTATCAGAGCCAAGGTTTCAAAGAAGGCAGAAATTCATCCCACGGTGTAGGTCCCTCGGAGGATGAGGTTAAACCTTATCCTTGTTATGGCTAACACACTAGCAAGTGCGGAATCCAAGCTAGAGTGCAAACCGAGATGAAACAAGCACAAACACAACACACAATCTTCACCGATTAACACCACTTGTATTAATACGTATGAAAGGTTCGGTTACAAGCTCAATGTCTACAAATCTGCTTTGCAAACTCTCTAAGTGTGTGTGTGTTCTCACAGAAGTGTCTCTGTGTTCTCAAGTGTCTACCTTATGAAGTGAACACATTACACGGGTATATATACCCAACACAGATCGTTTGTCCGAAGGGTCAGGTAGACTGATCGAAGGATCATCTATCGATCTTAAACCTATCGAAGGATCTACATATACCTCGAAGGATGATCTATCGAGGTCCATCATCATCCATCGAAGGTTTATCTTTCGAGCTCATCGAAGGATCTAAACTATCCTTCGATGAGTCATCCTTCGACACAGACATGTTACAATCAGGTTCTAACTGTTTGGCCAAGTCAAACCAGGAGGATGGTTGACTTGGTCAAACTTACAAGACTAACAAAGAACATCGTCTTATATCATACAGAATACAGACAAAGTACAGACACAAGTGCACTAACAAACTCCCCTTGGCTGTAGCTTTGTCTCGATCTTTGTGTCTTCAAGTCTTTGACGCCCTTTCAAGTCTTCAATGTCGGAGGATCTTCAAAGTCTTCACGTCTTGAAAGTAGAAAGTGTATCAACAAACTACCCGTATCATGTAGGAAGTGTGTTGACAAACTCCCCCTTAACATAAGCTCCCCCGTATCATGTAGGAAGTGTGTTGACAGATCTTCAATGCTTGAGATCCTTGTGGTGTTGATGATGGTCAGCGGCAACTCGATCATCTTCATCATTTGAGTGCCTTCACGTCGTGTCTTCATTCCGAAGCTTGTCGTCGACTATGTTCTCCTTGCCTTTAGAATCTGCACATGCAAGAAATCTAAACGCGTAATGAGAACAACTGCTTGGAAAATAGTTAGTATAAACAAATGACACACGAATGACCATGTCACAATCAAACACCGTCCGACAGTTTGAAAGTTTAATAAATTTGCCAGTTTTAGATTTAACTTTCAAAAACTTGCAAATTTCGACCGTTTATGAAGATTTAGTCAATTTGGTTTTCGTTCAGGTTTCAGGTAACGAAGACTCGAGATCCAACATCGTACAATCGAAAATAAAGTAGAAATAAAATCTTTTTGGCTTTTAGAAAGTTTATATTAAAACATACCTAAACTCTTTTTGGTACTTTTAATATTTCGAAATGTAAAGACTGAAAACAGTAAATAAATATATACAGACATTCTTTTTGCGAGTTTCGAGGGTAAGAGAATCATATCAGTGTACGATCATCCCAAAACGCTCTTGTTGTTCAATTAGTTAACATTAAGACAAGCATCCTATAACAATTATTGGTATTGTTGTCCACATAAGCTCAACTTATCAGATGTAATCATGGCGAGGGGATACGTTAAGGTATGATTTATACTTACCGACCGGTGTTCATCCACATCACGACACATTCCCGTATCAAGGTATGCACGAGGGTTCATCTTACCGGTGAGTATACCGATTATCATCTGTTTGACCGTATATGATGTGAGATTCTCACTTATTTTGATTTGAAAACAAGCCCTATGTGATAGAATCACTTATTTATGAGGAACTTGATTTTCATATGCATGAGGGCACAGGAGCAAGTCCGTGAACAGGTCAGTACTTCCGTACAGCAGAGAGACGAACTTGACTCCCGGATAAATGTGATATATTATCACTTATTTGTTTGGACATGTGATTGTTTATCACTTATTGGGGTCGTATGCAATATGTACACGTATGTATGGTATCATGGAAGATCTAGACTTGCGTCCCCGTTATTTTTCGGTAAAAGATACAACCATGATACCCAGATGATAAGCAGCATAAAGACCGAATATCTCAGAACCTCCGCAATCTATGAAACGAAATTTCGGTACTAAGACCATATGCCAATGAATGGTTCCCACCTGGTCTTCAGTCGATTTAAGATTTATATCACCCTGCACACTTTAAAATGATTGTGAGCCTACCGACACATCTTATATAGAGCTGCTTATCGTTTTTCATTTAAGGTTAAAGAGGTTTGGATTGACCACTGATGTACTATCATTTTCTCTTTTGCTCGCCAGGAAACTCATTTTTGTTTTTCTATTGTTTTTTTTTTTTTTTGAAATTTTTCGATGTTTTTGGATTTTCAGATTTTTGGATTTACTCCCCCTAAAATCAATAAACTAAGACAAATTTAAAAGACACAAAGATATTTACAAAAATGATTTTCCGATGTTGGTTTACTCTTGCTTGACCTTAATGCCGTTTACCAATAATAAGAAGTCAAATCTTGATTTGTCAAATGCTTTGGTAAAAAGGTCGGCACGTTGGTCATCGGTGTGGACCTTAACAACATCGATTAGCCTTTTCTCAAAGCAATCACGTATGAAGTGATATTTGATTTCGATGTGTTTGGTCTTTGAGTGCTGCACAGGATTTCTAGTGATCTGTAATGCAGCAGAATTATCAACGTAAATAGGAGTAGTTAGGAATTCAAAACCGTAGTCGCGTAATTGTTGTTGGATCCAAAGAACTTGGGAGCAACAACTTGAGGCAGCAATGTATTCAGCTTCGCATGTTGATGTAGCGACGCATGTCTGCTTCTTACACTGCCATGTGACTAGGCGATTTCCTAAAAACTGACATCCAGCCGTTGTGGATTTGCCGTCGATTTTGCATCCGCCAAAATCAGAATCACTGAATGCGATCAAGTTAAAGTTATTATCCCTAGGGTACCATAGACCGGTGTCACGGCAACCCTTCAAATAACGAAAAATCCTTTTTACAGCTGCAAGATGTGAGGCCTTCGGGTTGACTTGATATCTGGCAAGCAGGCACGTTGGGTACATTATGTCTGGCCTTGATGCTGTGAGGTACATAAGAGATCCGATCATTGCGCGGTAATATGAGGGGCTAACAGCTTCACCCTTCAAATCTGGAGTAATTCCGTGATTTTGTGGCAATGGGGTACCAATGGGCGTTGCATCAGACATCTGGAACCGGCTCAAGATGTCACCAACATATTTAGTCTGATGGATGAATATCCCAGACTCAGTTTGTTGCACTTGTAGGCCCAAAAAGAAAGTCATTTCCCCCATAGCACTCATCTCGAATTTATCCTGCATAATGCGCTCGAAATTCCTACACAAGACATCATTAGTAGAACCAAAAATAATATCATCAACGTATACCTGTACCAGAAGAAGATCTCCATCTTGTTCTTTGATGAAAAGAGTACAGTCAATAAGACCTCTTCGAAAACCGTTCTCCAGCAGATAGTTAGATAAGGTTGCATACCAAGCTCGTGGTGCTTGATGTAGACCATAGAGAGCTTTGTTGAGCAACCAAACCCGATCGGGATGGATAGGATCTTCAAAACCTGGAGGCTGTTCGACGTACACCTCTTCTTCAACCACACCATGTAAGAATGCACTTTTGACGTCCATCTGGTAAACCTTGAATCCTTTGAATGAGGCATAAGCCAGAAAGATCTGAATTGCTTCCAGACGTGCAACAGGTGCATAGACTTCGTTGTAGTCGATTCCTTCTATCTGACGAAAAACTTGAACGACTAAACGTGCTTTGTTCCGGATAACAACTCCGCGGTCATCCTTTTTGCATTTGAAAACCCAACGGGTACCAATCTTCTTGTAACCAGCAGGTTTCTCTACGAGTTTCCAGACACCAAGCTTCTGGAATTGTTGCAGTTCTTCGTGCATTGCTTCAACCCAAGAGTTATCTTTCATGGCTTCTTTCCAAGTTCTATGCTCTTCCTGTGAAACGTAACACGCGAAAGACCAATCGTTTTGTTGCCCGGATTCTCGAATAGCTGCATACAGGCCTGCATTGTTGTTGTTTCGCAACATGTTTCTTGTTTGAATGCCACTTTGCACATTTCCGATGATGTTTTGTTGAGGATGGGTATTATGAATCCTTGTTTCTGGATTATCTGGAGCTGGAATATTTATACCCAGGTTGTTGAGATTGAGATCAACAACTAAATCAATGCCCGGAATTGACGAAGAGGATGATGCAGTAGCTTCAGCTGTTCTAGGGGCATCCACTGGAGGAGTACCCTCTGAAGTACCATGAACTGCTGTTGTTGGAGCTTCTTGATCTGCATCTAGAAATTCATCATCCTCTGAAGATTCGTTCAATTCGGTTGCATCATGAAAATCCTCATTGTCGAGGGTATTATTGTTCACCGAAGATGGTTCTTGATTGACAAGAACTGGACGAACCACCGGTGAAACTGTTGCATTGTCACTCTCGAAAAACATCCTTGCCGCAGCACTTTCTTCAACGGCTTCAACATTGATCGAATTGAAAAAGTCATCGTACTCAAACATCCAAGGCTGACCAGGACATTTGATTGGCAAAGTGTGCCTTTGTACTCTGACCTCAGACCATTCCTCGACCCTTTTTGTCTCTAGATTCCAGACTCGTAAGTTAGGGGTGGCATACCCAAGAAAGTATCCGTCTATTGCTTTTGCCCCAAACTTTCCATTTGGATCGATGATTGTACATGGAGCTCCAAACGGTTCAAGATAAGACAAATCTGGTTTCCGTTTTTGAAGAAGCTCAAAGCAGGTCTTATTGTGCCTTTTAACTGTAAGGACTCGGTTCAATGTGTAACATGCAGAGGCCACAGCTTCAGTCCAGAATGGAATGGGCAACTGCGACTCTACCAACATTGTCCTAGCAGTCTCGATCAATGTGCGGTTCTTACGTTCAGCGACGCCATTCTGTTGAGGAGTATAAGCTGCACTAAACTCATGAAGAATACCCTTTGAAGTGCAAAACTCCGCCATGGCATGATTTTTAAATTCAGTACTATTGTCGCTACGTATCCGCCTAACCTTCAACTTATACAAATTCTCAATCTGAATGATCAAGTTTTTGATAATACCAAAGGTTTCACTCTTGTGTGCCATGAACGCCACCCAAGAAAATCTTGAATAGTCATCAGTAATCACGAGACAGTATTGATCATTCCGAATACTCTTGTGCTTGACAGGACCGAACAAATCCATGTGCAAACGTTCAAGAGGAACTGCCACCGTGTTGATCTTCTTAGAAGGATGTCGTTTCTTCGTTTGTTTTCCTTTCTGGCACGAAACACAGACGTCTTGAAGATGGAAGTTTTTAAGAGGAACACCATTCACCAATTCATTTGAAACCAAATGATTCATTTTGCGTAAGTGAATGTGACCCATACGTCTGTGCCAAGAGATAGAGTCTTTTTCTGTGGCTTTGGAAATGAAACAAGTTGCTTGTGCAGACGTAGTAATAGCTTGGCTCATATCAAGGACGTACAAATCATTTATCCTTGGAGCTGACAAGAGAATCCATTCTTTTGGAATTTTGAAGCCGGGTTTCAGCACATAACATCCATTAGCATCAAAGTGTACTGAGAATTGCTTGTCACAAATTTGAGAAACACTAAGAAGATTGTGATCAAGTTGTTGCACAAAGTTGATCTTGTCAAAGCTGACAATCCCGTTGAATATCATTCCTTCACCCGTAATATAACCACCCTTATCTCCAGCAAATGCAACATAACCTCCTCTAATAGATTTGACGTCGTAGAGAAGCTTCATGTCGCCTGTCATGTGCCTGGATGCCCCACTATCAACAATCCAATGACTACTGATAGTTCCTCCTGGAACACCCAGCACATGAACTTAATTGATTAGTTGGAGATGGGGACCCAAGCCATTGTGGTCTTGGGTCTTCCATTTTCATCAATAACAATAACTTCTTGTCTTTGATGATTGGTAAATTGTGATGGTCCCCCTGATTCAGTAACCGTTTTTGGTTTCCAGGTCTGTTTTGTTTTACCAGTGTCATTCTTTAAAATTTTAACTTCATGGTTGTCAGAAGTTTTTGAATTGTCTGGTTTGATAGAAACAGATGTTTTGTTAACCATATCGGTTTTAATCGCCTTTTCAATTTTCTTGACCTGTTGGCGTTTTTGTTTCTTTTCCCTTTCTTTTATAAGGCGGGGATCTTGTTTTACAGAAACAGTTTGTCTGCGGTCAGTTTGGTCACGGGGAACATCAACTTTTCCTTTTTGTTTATGAAGATATGGACAATTTCGAATTATATGTCCAATTGTTCCACACTCAAAACATGATCTTCGTTCAACAAACCCCGAAGTATCATGTAATTGTCTTGCCGATGATGATGAACTTTGTGATCCCGAGGTACTAGGTTTTGAACTACTTGGTTCATTTCTTTTCTGTACAGTTGCTTTCTTAACAAAATCTAAGTTAGATTTGTTTTCAAACGTTTCGATTTTGTCCGTTCCCGTCGATTTCACAAAATTTACCTTTTTGTTCTTCTTTTGATTCGGCTTCTTTTGTGCTTGAGTCGGTGATTTTCCTTTTGGCTTGGTGTGATTTTGCTGTTTTTGCACTGTTGGTAGTTTCTTATTGCCATATTGTTTTCGAATTTCGGCCTTTGGAATAGGAGGACACTGTGTAACTGTAACACGTGGTCCAGTCTTTCCTAAAAACTTACTTGTCGAATTTTCAAAGACTTTACTTATTAAAGATTGATTAACATTCTTAATAGGAAAATCTTTGTCAGAGTAGATTTTATCATCACCAACAAGAGTGTACAGCAAGTTCACACTCTCCGACTCTTTTGCAGACGAGGACTCGATTGCAACAGTCTTAGCGGGTTTTGCAGGAGGATCACATAGAATATGATTCTCAAGAGGTATGTCCTCTTCTTTGATTTCCGCATCAGACTTTGCTGGTACAGTATCATCGGATTCATCATCAGAAGAATCAGCATCCTCAATAATAACTGGAGGATCCTGATTCAGTTCAGCAGAAGACACACATGTATCTGCTAACACATCTGAATCTGATGATACTTCTTTCTTGTATCCAAGTCCTGTTGCAAATTCTTTAACATCTAGAGGAACAGATGGTTCAAAGAACATTCTATCCTCCTCGTCAGGCATTGCATCATAATTGTGTCTCACTGGTGGTGGACATTTTTTGTAACCTATGCATGTGACATCCCGTTTCTCTTTCTGAACGTCAATGATGTGATCCAACACATAGCTAGAGCTCAAATAACTGTCTAGCTTAAGTTGGATCGCCTCACTTTCGGTTTTCACACAAGCCATCTCTTTTTGCATAATCTCAAGGCGAGATATATACAAATTAATGTCAGTTTGTTTTCTGGAAACCATTTTAGTTAGCTCGGTTTTATCTTTCTTTAACTTTTCAATTACCGATTTAAACTCCTTTTCATGGTTTTATAAAACATATTGGCTTCAGTGCATTTTGAAAGATCCACGGTCAATTTTTGATTGTGGATGAATGTCACATCATACTTCTCTTGCAAAGCCTCGTGTTTGTTTTGCAATTCACACCACTTGGCATTCAAAGAAACATGTTTGTCTTGCAAGTCAAACAAACTAGCTTGTAAAGCATCATGTTTGCCTTGCAACTCAGACATGTTTGCCTCTAAATCAGTACATTTAACATGTAAACTATCACAATTATCACAATTAATAGCAGTGGGTTCATCGACACATACCTGACTTGATGAACTGTCGACATTAGCCATAAAGGCTGAATGGAGAGAAGACGAAGAATAAGCAGCTTGATCCACCAGGATAGATCTTCTTTGAGTTCCTGCTGCAGCTTCCTCCAAAAGCTCATCAATATCTGCATCGACTGACGCATTTGATGTCTCACCCACATGATCATCGCCTGAACTTGAGGATTCTTCATCTGAACTCCTGCTATATCCCGAAGAGTCTTCATCCTCAGAAGATTCACCACCACTGATGGAAGATTCTCCACCACTGGTGTGAACTAAATCCTTAACCACTTCAGCAAAACATGCTGTTCCATCTGGAGCATCACCACTCAACTGGATTGACCAGTCACAACCTTCATCCACTTGAACCACAAGTGCCCGGTTGGCATTTGATGTTCCAGCTTGGCTCTGGTTGTTGACAGGTATTAATGTACGCTCATTGTTCCTGTTCTGGTTCTGCTGGTTGCCTTGGTTTCTGAAGGGATTCTGGTTCCCATGCTGTGCTGGCTTTGTACATTCCCTTTTAAAGTGACCCCGTTCACCACAATTGAAGCACTTTACTGCCTGTTTATCGAACCCATACTTGGTGTCTTTCTTGCTTTCCAAGCTGGTTCTGCCAGTACTTTCCATGAAATCCTTTGCCCTTCTTACAGCACTAGCAAAGGCCCACTTGATATCCATCAAGTCCATCTCTTCCTTGTCAATCTGCCGATAGTCTTCTTGTGTCAGATTAATGTTGCCAATCTGACCTTCCACAAACCCACAGTACGCGCTCACTAAAGTGTTAAGCAGCTCCATGTGTTCCCTTGCTACTTCTACACTGACCTTAGAGAAGCTTGAAGTGTCGAGCTGTACTGTATTTGGTTTTGATTGCTGACCAGCAGACGATGTCCCTCCATAACACGCTTGTTGTTGAGCAGGAGGATGAGGAGGTGGTTGTATTGGATTTCCATACATGTCTGTGGTGGGGGCTGGCTTAACAGGAACTTGTACTGGATTGCCATACATATCTGTGCTTGTGACAAACGCCGTTTGAAGTGGAGCATGTGGACCGGTTCTTGCAGACAAAGAACTGGAAGTTCCATAATACATTTCTGGATTTTGTGGCACTGGAACTCTTTTTGCCTTTAAGGTTTCCTCCTGATCCTTGTTTTCTAAAAGCTGCACGAAGTCGTTGATGTTTGTAGTTCTCAAAACTCCGTTATACTACAAGATTTCCAAGAAACTATTCCATTGTGGAGGCAGTGCATCAACAAACTTCTTCACCACCTCTGCTGTAGTTGTCGCTACTCCAAAATTGTTCAGCTCTGTAAGCAAGTGATAAAACCGGCTTGTCATATCTCCCAAAGACACCTTATCCATGCACGTGAAACCGTCAAATTCTTTCTTGAGAAGATCATGACGCAATTGACTTGTTGCTTCATTCCCTACTCCTCTGGTTTTCAATCCGTCCCACAACTTCTTCGTTTTCTTGAAACTGACAAACTGGTGATAGATATCTTTGCTTAACGCCTGAGTGAGAATGGCGTATGCTTTCTTTTCCAGATCATACGTTTTCTTTTGATCTTCAGGAAGATCGGCAAACGTAGCAGTATCTGAAGCAGCAACCTCTATAGCTTGATCGAAATCTGTAGTGAAACGTATCCACAGTTCGGTATTTTGACCAAGTACGTATGTACGAAATCTATCAACCCAGCCCGGATACTCGTTTAAGTGCATCAACTTTGGAGGTCGATTCAAACTTCTGGTTTCGCTTTCGCTCAATAAAATACTTTGAATGCTCGGAGTTTGATTTGACACTAATGCCCATTGACCTGTCGATATGGCATTTGCTTGCGAAGATGTCGACACCGGAGATTCGGCCCATGAGGGAGATAGACTTGTATTTGTGTATTTTCCACTATCCGGAGCCGGTGTACCCCACCATGAGGGAGTTGAACCTGTACTTGTATATTTTCCACTATCTGGAGCCGGAGTTCCCCACCAACTTGGGTTCATGTTTGATAAGAAAAATGAATTCTATATCAATATCTCGAAAGATAACAACCAGCCGAAGGATCCCTGATCGAAAGACCTGAAAAACACAAACTTGTTAAACCTAAACATACTAAGATCGAAGGATCAATACTTGTTCGAAGGATCAACAGTGTTCGAAAGATCACTGTTGAATTTCGAACAATGATTTCGAAAGATTCACAATTGAAAGATCCTTATCTTTCGAATATATATCCTTCAAAAAGATTCCCTGGATCGAGGATAAGTCTCAGACTTCGAAGGATGTTCGAAGGATGATTATCTATCGAAACTTCCTTTGATCGAAAGATGATCTTTCGACTTCGAAGGATATCCTTCAATCTTTACTGACACGGTTGACAAAAAGGTGACCGGTTGGTGAAAAGGTGATGGGTTGGTAGAAATCTTTTGGTAGAAAGGTATGTTCAGGCCATACCTTTTCACCAAACCAGATTTGACTAATAAAATATACTTAAAATGGAAGGTCCTTATCCAGAAACCGGTCACCGGAGTAAGCCGGAATTTTGGCCGAAAATTACCAAAATCCTTAAAAACAAGTTTTAAGTTACCCAACCCGTCCTTTAACACACCCAGTAAGTTTAGAACACGTTGAAAAACACTAAAAACGGGTGTCCAAACACTCCAAAGTCTTGTATAAACTCGGTTTTTAACAAGGAAAAGAGCCACGGCTCTGATACCACTTGTAGGTCCCTCGGAGGATGAGGTTAAACCTTATCCTTGTTATGGCTAACACACTAGCAAGTGCGGAATCCAAGCTAGAGTGCAAACCGAGATGAAACAAGCACAAACACAACACACAATCTTCACCGATTAACACAACTTGTATTAATACGTATGAAAGGTTCGGTTACAAGCTCAATGTCTACAAATCTGTTTTGCAAACTCTCTAAGTGTGTGTGTGTTCTCACAGAAGTGTCTCTGTGTTCTCAAGTGTCTACCTTATGAAGTGAACACATTACATGGGTATATATACCCAACACAGATCGTTTGTCCGAAGGATCAGGTAGACTGATCGAAGGATCATCTATCGATCTTAAACCTGTCGAAGGATCTACATATACCTCGAAGGATGATCTATCGAGGTCCATCATCATCCATCGAAGGTTTATCTTTCGAGCTCATCGAAGGATCTAAACTATCCTTCGATGAGTCATCCTTCGACACAGACATGTTACAATCAGGTTCTAACTGTTTGGCCAAGTCAAACCAGGAGGATGGTTGACTTGGTCAAACTTACAAGACTAACAAAGAACATCGTCTTATATCATACAGAATACAGACAAAGTACAGACACAAGTGCACTAACACACGGCGACGACGATGCCATGCCAACATTGTCTTGATGAAAAACACGAAAAAGAGAAGAAATTCCTTCGTGTAAGGCTGTGTTATTCTAGTCATCAACCCGGCCATTAGATTTACTCGTGCAAAGCGAAGGAACATGACAAAGCCACTCAATTAATCAAACAAGCGATCAACACTGGAATTCAAAGACATGAAGATGAAGTCGTCAACCGTCAAGAGATGATCGTTACCGGAACAGAAGGTGGTCAGTGGGGTGATATCTGGTATGTGAGTTCAATGTTTAATCATCACGTTGCCGGTAATCTAGATGTGCTTAAACGAATCAAACATTTGGTTGGGGTGGAAACGAAATCAGGGGAGAATAACTTTCTGTTTATTCGGGGAATCGGGGCTATGGAAATCAGATCTGGTAATGAAATGTTAGGTATACAAAGTGTGTTTTATGCACCGGAATTATATTGAAATGTATTAAGCCTTGCTCAGTTAACACAACAAGGTTATACGGTTAAAAAATCCGGTCATACATGGAAGATATACCCAATGTTTTCTGCACCGATCACTATTTCGGTGAATAATTTAAATGGTTTAACCAAAGAGGAAGAAATTGGTTTGAAAGAGAAACAAAGGGTGATCGATTTAAGTGCAATGAATGATGAACACAAGGAGAATTATCTTAATTCTTACTTTAAGATATGAATATATCCACACAAGAACCTGATTGGAGTCAAATGATTATTCATGCTATGGAATTCCATGATCTTTCCGACTGCAAGTCACTGCCGGAAATGATGGAGGATGAAGAATTTGTGTTTAAGTATAAGCATGAATTGTAGAAAAAATTCGAAGAAATGTTAACATGGTTCATCAATGTCAAACTGGGAATTTCTACACCACCCATTCCACTATACACGTATGATAACAAGTTAGTGGACTTGCTCGGTTTATACATGGTGGTTAAATGTGACGGAGGGTACAGGAATGTGACCGATAACAATTGTTTTGGTCAAAAATTACCGAAGCAATTAAGTGATCAAATTAGTTAAGTGAGGTAGTGTGCTAAGAAGTGTGTTGGAAATATGCTAAATAAGTTGTTTGCAAAAACAGTTTTCCGGATACGCCTCAGGATATCGAGCTGTATCTACCATCAAACAATGAGCAAAAATGTGAAGGTTGACACGAGATGTACGAGGAAAGCCCTTGATCAATCTAGATCACCATCACAAAAACTCGGGAGCTGACAATCGCAGTTGCTTTGTTCTTATTGCTTTAAACGTCAGGATACAGTGCAAGATATTGATCAGATTGCTAAGTGTTACAATGTCTGTTGTGAAAGTGAAAGTTGCGAGAGAGAAAAGTGTGAGAGAGTAGTGAGTGTTCGTGTCGTGTCCTATTGATCTGATTTATCCATCTATTTATAGTTACCAAACACAAACTAAAACTCCTATAAATCAAGCCCCTGCCGTTGCTGTTGAAATTGAAGCAAAAAAAAATTATAAAAATCAGTAGTGTGTTTAGAGAGAGAAAGTAGAGAGAGAGTAAACGTTCAATATGATTTGATTAATTACAAAAGGAGTGATTACAAAGAGATACATAATCTAACAAACTAACTAGCTAGTAGCTAACTAACAAAGTCAATCAAGTCAAGACTAGCTAATAATTATGATTAAAAAATTAACTTTTTTTTTGAAGGGCCACTTTCATTCAGAACCAAACATAACAGACTATCTCCAAGGCGGAGATATCCACAGTACAACGGAATTACATTACATCAAAACTAAAAGAATGCCAACCCGCCCAGTCCACACTATCATTGCCCCTACTAGAATACCACAGAAAACAACTCAACGATTTGCAATCTTCACATTTGTCATCTTGAAAGCCTTCTCATTTCTCGCCTTCCAAATACGCCAACATGTTATGACCAAAATGCCCAAAATCACCTCCTTCTTTCTGCTCTGGCAGCCTACATGATCAACCAAAGCCTGCACGTCTTGGGTAGAAAACAGGAAAATCGGCGCGCAATCCCACTCCAAACTCCTTGAACGAACCTGCATTCCGGAAACATATTCTTTAAAGGAGAATCGATCGTTTCTTCAGCGTTATCACAAAAAACACAAAGGCTATCTCCTGTAACAATATTTCTTCATCTCAACGCCACCTTCGTAGGAATCCGATCTAAACAAGCTCTCCACATGAATATATTACACTTGGCCGACAACCATCTACACCAACGGAATGTGCTGACCAGCTCCTGTGACGTGCCACTTCGGACCCATCCTTTAATATCCTAAACCGAAAGATTCTTCAGCTGATTATTATTCCACGCCCACGAATCCTCATACTCGTTAAGAACAGTCCCCGACACCATCCGATGACAACTAATAAGCTGGTCCGACTCCTGCACAGTGCTCAAATATGACTTCCAATCCCAGGACATAACACTATTCTGCCCGATTCTGTCTGCGATCAAACACCATTTATTCTTTTCGAGCCGAAAAATATCCGGAAACATATTCTTTAAAGGAGTGTTGCTTATCCAGGGATGTATCCGAAACTTAATGAGCAACCCATTACCCACCTTCCCTTGGATTAAGGAATTAAAAGATGAACCGTTAATCAATAGCCGAGACCCACTAGTAAAAATCTTGCCCCATACACCCCTCACATTAGCCTTACACGGAACCGATTGCCAAATCCTACAAGACCCATGAGTGGAGTCTATAACCTTCCTCACATAGCATCCACCTCCTTTCTATATCTCCAAACCCATTTGAGTAATAACGCATTATTACTAACGTCCAAACTAGACAACCCAAGGCCACCATTTTTCTTAGATCGAATAACCACCTCCCACCCTACCCAATGAACTTTATTAACTTCCGAGTTACCTCCCCATAAAAATTTTCTAATCAACGCTTTCAGTTTGTTAATTACCCCAACCGGAGCTTTAAATAAAGAGAAATAATAACACGGAAGGCTCTCCAAAACGGATTTTATAAGAACAACCCTTCCTCCTATGGAGAGAACCTTAGCTTTCCATCTCGATAGTCTCTTCTTGAAAACTTCCACAACCGGGTTCCAGCTATTAACCCTACTCATGTTAGCACCAACTTGAATCCCAAGGTACTTGAACGGCACGATACCCGAACAACAACCCAACTCTTCGGCCTTCTCTCTAACCTCTTCTACATTCTTACCCACACCATAAAGAGTCGACTTGTTGATATTTATTTTTAAGCCCGAACACAAGTAAAAAATTCGCAAAATTCTTCTAAGAACCTTAAAATTTGAGTCCGACCACTCTCCCATAATCATAGCGTCATCAGCAAATAACAAATGGGATAAACATGGTCCGTTATTAGGAAGGTCAAACCCTTTAAACAACCCATTGTCAAACGCCTTCTTAACGAGCCCCGACAAAGCTACCATAACTATAATAAATAAGAAAGGAGATATAGGATCGCCTTGTCTCATACCTTTACCACAAGAAAACTCAAATGTGGGAGACCCATTGACTAGGATAGACGACCTAGCTGAATTTAACACACCTTGGATCCACAAAACCCAAACCTCGGGAAACCCCATTTGCCGCATAGCCATCAACAAGAAGCCCCAATTCACAGTGTCGTGGGCTTTTTCAAAATCAATTTTAAACAAGAAAACCCGTTTGCCGCTTTGTTTCACCCAAGCCAAAGTCTCACTCACAATTAAAGGCCCGTCAAGAATATACCTTCCTTCAATAAACGCCGATTGAGTTTCGTTGATCAGAGAGCCCATGACTATCTTTAATCTATTTCCAAGAACTTTGGAAATAGTTTTACTAACTATCCCAATTAAATTAATGGGCCGATACTCTCCTAATGTCACCGGGTCACCAACTTTAGGGATCAACGTAATAAAAGACCAACCAACCCCACGACTAATCCGGCCGGTATTGTAAAAATCCTGAAAAATAGCATTAAAATCATGCGCAAACAATGACCAGAATTTTTTAACAAACCGGAAATTGAAACCCCCCGGGAGCTTTATCACTCCCACACGAGAACACCGCGTCTTTGATTTCCTCATCCGTGAAGGGCACCACCAAATTGTTCGCTTCTATAGAATTCAAGCACTTTAACCCATAACACTCCAACTTGGGCCGCACCACCAAGTCTTCCACGAACTTATTACCAAAGAAATGAAGAACTTCCCTCTTGATCATAGTCGGCCTAGTTTCCCAAGTCCCATGTATTATAAGACCAGGAATAGCATTGGACGCCTTCCGATTATTTATCGATCCATGGAAAAAAACCGTGTTTGCATCTCCTTCCTTCACCCACTTAACCCGGGATTTTTGTTTCAAATCTTGGTTTCGAAAAAATTCAATACTTCGTAATCTCTTCGAGCCTTCTTCAAATATCCAGGTCTCTTCTTCTGAAAGATCACGAGTATCCAAAACCTCTTGTAAATCGAACACCTCTTTTTTCAAGCAATCTTCCTCCTCCCTTTCTTTAAACTTAACAACCTTGAGCCAATTTTTAATACCACATTTGACTCTTTTGAGTTTGTTCATAAACTGTTCATCCGGCTTACCACCCAACTCGCCTTCTAAAGACAACGCCCCAGTGACCACCTCCTCGATACCTTCCCGACATAATCATGAATTGAAAAAGCGGAATGGTTTCGCTCCAAAATTTCTAGACACCACCTTAAGGATTAACGGACAATGGTCCGAGTACTCCCGAGGAAGCGCCCAGTACTCCGCGTTGGGCCACTCATTAAAAAAATTAGAAGAAACAAAAATGCTGTCAATGCGACTTAATTTGTTCCCAGCACAGAATGTAAACTTACGTAAACTTACGACCACGTAGAGCATACTCGCAAACTCTAATATCTTCAATAAAGTCATTAAATTCCTCCGAAGCCACCGCGTTGAACTAAGAATTTCGACTAAATAATATTAGTCGACGTCGTCCGTAAGGCGCGTACGCGCCTAACGAGCGTCGAAACTAAGTTCGTCGTTAAAATATATATATATTTTTATTATTTAGTCGAAGTCGAACCGTAAGGCACGTAGGTCTCTAACGAGCGTCGAAACTAAGAAACTAAGATCGAAGTTTTATATTTTAACAACGATCTTAGTTTGGACGCTCGTTAGGGACCTACGCGCCTGACGGTTCGACTTCGACTAAATAATTAAAAAAAATTCTGTTTAAAAAAGTAAATCTGTTTAAAAAAATTCTGTTAAAAAAAATTTTGTTTAAAAAAGCAGTTTTCTGTTAAAAAAAACAATTTAAGTTTAAAAAAAAATATTTTCTATTAAAAAAAACAGTTTTCTGTCGACGCTCGTTAGGGACCTACGCACCTTACGGTTCGACTTCAACTAAATAATAAAAAAAAATTTAACGACGAACTTAGTTCCGACGCTCGTTAGGCCCGTACGCGCCTTACGAGAATCAAAACTAAGATCGTGGTTAAATTATATTTTTTTATTATTTAGTCGAAGTCCAACCGTAAGGCGCGTAGGTCCCTAACGAGCGTCGAAAGTCAGACGACGAACTTAGTTTCGACGCTCGTTAGGGACCTACGCGCCGTACGGTTCGACTTCGACTAAATAATAAAAAATATATATATTTTAACGACGAACTTAGTTTCGACGCTCGTTAGGCCCGTACACGCCTTAGGAGCATCAAAACTAAGATGGTCGTTAAATTATATTTATTTTCTTATTTAGTCTACGTCGTCCGTAAGGCGTGTACGGGCCTAACGGACGTCGAAACTAAGTTCGTCGTTAAAATATAAAACGACGAACTTAGTTTCGACGCTCGTTAGAGACCTACACGCCTTACGGTTCGACTTCGACTAAATAATAAAAAAATATATATTTTAACGACGAACTTAGTTTCGACGCTCGTTAGGCCCGTACGTGCCTTACGGACGACGTAGACTAAATAATAAAGAAAATATTATTTAGTCGACGACGTCCGTAAGGCGCGTACGGGCCTAACGAGCGTCGAAACTAAGTTCGTCGTTAAAATATATAATTTTTTTTATTATTTAGTCGAAGTCGAACCGTAAGGCGCGTAGGTCCCTAACGAGCGTCGAAACTAAGATCGACGCACGTTAGGGACCTACGCGCCTTACGGTTCGACTTCGACTAAATAATAAAAAAAATATATATTTTTTAACGACGAACTTAGTTTTGACGCTCGTTAGGGACCTACGCGCCTTACGGTTCGACTTCGACAAAATACTAAAAAAATATATATATTTTAACGACGAACTTAGTTTCGACGCTCGTTAGGGACCTACGCGCCTTACGGTTCGACTTCGACTAAATACTAAAAAAAAATTAACGCCGAACTTAGTTTCGAGGCTCGTTAGGACCGTACGCGCGTTACGAGCGTCAAAACTAAGATCGTCAAAAAAAAATTTGTTCAAAAAAATATTCTATTTAAAAAAACAGTTTTCTGTTTAGAAAAAAAAACAATTTAGGTTAAAAAAATATATTTTCTATTTAAATAATAATAACTATTATTAAAGTAATAATAACTAACGTACCAGAAGAGCGGATCCTTAATCGTCATAACCCTCCCCTTGGATTGTTGGTGGTCCCACTAACCGATGTCCGCGATCAGAGCCCAAAACCCTAAAAGCGTGGGTTTATCAACTATTACCAACCCCTGTTTACACCAATGTTTATTAAACATTCTCGATGTAAATTATTATTCTTTAAAAGTTACGGATGATCGGTTTTATTAAACGTTAAATTAATATTAAATCTTAAATTTTATATATTAAAATAATAATAATAATATCAATAAAAAATTTGTGTTAAACGTACCTTCGTATATAGATCCGTAGCGATCTCAGCCTCTGTATACAATCCGCTATGCACCGCAAAGTCTGCAAGTGACATAGTACGCGCCTCGCCAGCCATGCGAAAAGAAACCTCGGGCGGGGGAGGGGGCTGCGCAGGGTTCACAACCTGATTTGGCCGTCGAGGATGAAACTCGAACGACGACAGAAACTCGATCAGTATCTCCCTGTAGCTGGGTGTAAACGCTAGCACAAACAATCGATCCCACGGTGAATCACGGGGACCAAACTCCCGCGCCCAATCTTCAGCCGCGAGCTCCCGGAGGGTTTTCCAAGAAATCGCAAAATAGGCACCGACGTGCATCTTCCGAAGTTTTTCGCAACGGAGAGCAGCGTGAGAATCCGGAGGAAACTCCAAATACGGATGATTCAGGAGAGGATCCGCCGGTGGACACTTCTGCTTCTGCGATTGCGGCTACTCCGGATTAATGTCTTCTATTTCCATTTCATCATCCATCTTTCTCGTCCTGAAACAGCAAAAAATTTATTAGATAAAATTTTGTTTAAAAAATTCTGTTTAAAATTCTGTTTTTTGTTAAAGTGATTTGATATAATGTGTAACAGATCCATGTTTTTTTAAACAGAAAACTGTTTTTTTAAACAAAATTTTTTTAAACAGAATTTTTTTAATTATTTAGTCGAAGTCTTCCCGTAAGGCGCGTAGGTCCCAAACGAGCGTCGAAACTAAGATTTCACAGCCGTTTGCGGCCGCATTTGCAGCCGTAAAACGGCTGCAAATGCTACGGCTGCAAATGCGGCCCACGGCTGCAAATGCGGCCGCAAACGGCTGTGAAATCTTAGTTTCGACGCTCGTTAGGGACCTACGCGTCTTACGGGAAGACTTCGACTAAATAATTAAAAAAAATCTATTTAAAAAATAAATCTGTTTAAAAAAATTCTGTTTAAAAAAATTCTGTTTAAAAAAACAATTTTCTGTTTAAAAAAACTTCGATCTGTTACACATTATATCAAATCACTTTAACAAAAAACCGTTAAAGTCTTTGACCATTGCAGTTGACAGAACCATTGTGGTGCATTAAACGTGTAGCTTATGAAGCCTTCAAGGTTAGTTTACACAAGAATCATATGCATTAAACAGTTTTCTGTTTAAAAAAACTTGGATCTGTTACACATCATATGCATTAAATGGTCCTGTCCTAAAAGAACGGAAACGCTCTTCGAGGCGTTTTCCCTCCGCCTCACGAGGCGTTTGCCTCAAGGCGGAACGAGGCGTAAGTTCAAGGCGGTATTAATAAATAAATATATATATATATTATAAAAAATACTAAACATCGGATTCAACAATTTAAACATATCACAAAAGACACAACTAGTCTAAAACATCACCAATATTCACTAATTATCGCTAATATTCACTAATTATCACCAATATTCACTAATTAGCAATAAATTATCGCTAATCACTAATCATCATAATGATAAAAAGTAGCAATAAATTATTAAACAAAGTAACGATTCAGCAATAAAGATTAAAACTGAGGCGTACGTTTAATTAGAATAGGTGAGGCGCCGCCTCAGATAAAATGGAACAGAACGGAACGAAACGGACGCCTCACCACACTGAGGCGTACGTTTAATTAGAACAGGTGAGGCGCCACCTCAGGAACGTTTTTGTACCGAACCGCCTCGAGGCGTACACCTCGGACATTTTTTAAAACCATGATTCTGTCAACTGCAATGACCATTGCACGGCCATTGCTACTATCAAATCACTATTTTCTGTTGGGACCTTCAGTAATTCTAATATGTAGTCTAATATAATCATGGAACCATTACAGTTGACACAAATAGCATTACACATTACACAGGAATCAAACTGCATTACACATTATACAGGTTTCAAATAGCATTACACATTACACTAATCAATGCTTAACCAAACCCAAATTTACGAAAGTTCAATCACTAACCAAACCCTAATTTACCTAAAAAACATCTAATTTACGGATAAAATAAAAAAAATCAAAATTACTTAAATAGGTTGAGTAAATACCTGTTTTATACTTCGAATTCGTGTCGTGTCGTATACCGTCGATTTTGCCAGTCGCCTTCGTATGCTCTCTTGTGTGTGTGTTTTTGAGATTTGGGGAAGAACAGAGCTGCGTAGGGGTTTCTCTGATTTAAATCAGAACCTCTACGCAGCGTAGAGAACCCTACGAAGCGTATAAAAATAATAATTTTACCATTTTACCCTTGTGTTTGGAGCAATATGGAGCTGATTTTTAGGGTAAAAAGGTCATTTACAAACCTGATATAAGCTGCGTATGGTTCTCTACGATGCGTATTATTATTATTATTATTATTATTATTATTATTATTATTATTATTATTATTATTATAGTTATTATTATTGTTATTATTATTATTATTATTATTGTTATTATTATTATTATTATTATTATTATTATTATTGTTGTTGTTATTATTGTTGTTATTTTTATTATTATTATTATTATTATTATTATTATTATTGTTGTTGTTATTATTATTGTTATTATTGTTATTTTTATTATTATTATTATTGTTATACGCTACGTAGTGATCCATAAGCAGCGTATATAAAGGTGGTAGATGACCTTTTTACCCTTATAATCAGCCTCGTATTGCCCCAAACACAAGGGTAAAATGGTAATTTAACATATATAGGTTTTGAAAATTTGATTTGGGGGGAAACTGTCCGACTTTTACATACACTACGTATGGATCAATACGCTGCCTGGTAGTGTAACTATTTTACCATTTTGCCCTTGTTTTGTGGCAATACGTAGCCAAAAAAAGGGGCTGTTTTGTCATTTTAATCTCATACGCTGCGTCGGGATCCCTACGCAGCGTATATAAAGCTACATTTTTTTTTGTGTTTTCCTTTGTTTAAATTTATAGAAAACAATATTACTTGATAAATAATACAAATATAATTTAAAAAAGCTAAAAATAATACAAAAAATATGAATTATAAAAATAAAAAATGATACAAACTTTATAAATTAAAAAATTTCTACAATTTACAAAAATACAAGTTTCCGCTTAATTTTCAATAACATTTAAACTCGGTTCTTTGTCTTTGTCTTTGTCTGAGTCTGATTTAGGATTGATTAACTCGTAGTAGTGCTGTAACCGCGGTCTATACATTTCTTCCCACCGTTTCGCAGCTATTGATAGATGTGTCGACCACAACGGGGTCACTAAAGGCATGGGGTAGTCTCCTTCTAACTTAGCATGTATGAAGTGTCCCCCGTCAACATGTACGAGCGTTATCGCTTGAGGTCGTGGATCTAGTGGAGCATCCGTTAATGGGAAGATGGTAGAGCTCCATTCGATGCTTAGCACGTGGAGGACAATATTATACCTTTGCGCTATGAGAAGCCCTAAGTGGGGCATTTCCATCCAGTGACTTTGATCGCACCCTTTCACTGAATTCCATTCGATGTTGTTACGTATTCGTTTAAAGTCTCCTTTGTTATATGTTTCAAATACATGCTTCCAACGCTGCTTGTTATGGTCAATCTCCAGTAGTAAATCACTTCGAATACGGGGCCATGCGTGTTCCATAAAACCTAAACCGACAGCTACAGACCTGTACCCATAATGACCGTCTTGGGTCACATCTTGTATACGCGATATGTAAGAGTGAAACTCTGATGGAATTTGATTCTTAAACCTCTTAATGCTTAACAAGTGCTCGTCCCCCTTCATTAATGGAAAACCCTGATCATCCCGCGTCTCCTTCTTTTTAGAACTCGTTGAACTGTTTGGTTGCATTTTAGGTTTTTCAGACTTCACAACCGAACCAGTTCCACGAGAGCCCTCTGACGGTACGTATGAGCTATGTCGGGGTAAATCGTACCTATGTTTGGGGGAAGCGGTATATACGTTGCTGTCCTCGCCATAGGAGCTGTATCTCGCAGCTTCGTCTAACCTCGCATCTTCATCTAGCCTTTCTTGTACTTTCTTTGATGTAGGCCGACCGCGAGTATTTTGTTGGACGATCGGTGGTTTCTTGGTTGACGATTTCGGGGTGAAGACCGGTTTTATCTTTGAAAGCATACTCTTTTGCTGAACGGGGGACTGCGCATCTAAATGTTGCCGCACATTATTGAGCTCTGCTACAATATCGACTTCCTCGTCTACCAGTTTACACGGGAGCAAGTCAAGCTTACGCCAGAATACATCTATGTTGTCGAGTTGTATCATACGCCCTGCACAGTTAAGTTAATACGGTGTGAGAAACAGCTAAATCGTACAAAATAACAAAAGGTTTGTGGTTTTAATATTTTTTACCTGTACGTTTGTAGTTTTCCAGCCTACAAGCACACGGCAATCCACAGCTAAGCCACATATGGCAACCACATGATGCGTTAAGTTTCCGCAACACCTCCAGCTTCTTCATTAGCTCTTTTTCCAGCAAATCAAGTGCTTCATGGGAAACCTTTCCACGTAGGTTGTCCAACAACGGGTGTCTGTGGTGGTTCATCGTTTTTTCGAGGCTATCCGTGAATTTTTTTTGTATTTCATCGTACTATGTTTCAACTATATCAATGACGCATCTTGCTATTCGCACTAATGAACTCCCGCGCGTAATGTATCTTTTTAAATTTGCGTGCTGGCTCTCAACTCTGTTGGTGGTGCGCTGACCAAAGTTGCGACACTTATCGGTCCACGCATAAACGAACATTTCTTTATAGTCTTTGAGCCAGTTTTCGTAGACGTAATCATAGACACCTGCAAAAATAAAATAATGAAATGTAAAAGCGTGTGTAAAATATAATAGGTTGGGTGAGTCGTTTGTTGAAGGAACACTTAATTTCTCGGTTGGCAACCACGAGTCGGTTATACATTTTCTCCAAGTTGTACTTGTACATGGGCTCTGAAGTAGATTCGCACACTCTCCGCTAGTACGTCATAAATTTCCCCCAATCTTCTTTATCGAACCCTTTCTTGCACTGTCTAACTATATTTTGTTCGATGTGAAACTGGCATAGAAGCCTGGTTGCATTTGGGAATACTTTAGAACAAGCGTTTATTAGGGCAAGCTCCCTATCCGTGACTATCACACGCGGCATCATACATTCATGCAAGATTGACTTGATCCGCTCAAGCACCCACACGTAGTTACCCCTTCGTTCTTTACAAATAACGACATGTCCGATACAAAAAGACTTCCCAGTCGACGTCACACCCACAACCTGGACAAATGGCATGTTGTAGAGGTTTGTTTTGTAGGTCGCGTCGATAAACATCACGTGCAGGAATGCACGCCACATAGTGATTGAATAAGGATGAACAAAGAAAATTTTTGTTACGACATCTATTTTGGGTTCCTGTCGAGTGTCGTAAATGAATCGGTGGTCATGCAGCAGGCTTTCCAGTGCCTGCATAGGAGTCTTTCCGTCCATTAGTGTCGCTCTAATTTTTTGTACCGCATTTTGCACTTCTTTCTGAACATGCAGGCTGTCAGGGAACTTCTTTCTTAGGGTTTGAAATATGATACGTGGCTCCATGTTTTGAGCAGTTAGCTGCTCCACTAGCTTGTATTCGGCTTCAGTAAATCTTCGCACAAAAGCGTGGCCCAACAGACTCGTCGTAGGTTGGTGGTTATGGTTCGCGTTGTCCACTTTTAACTCCCACGTGTCATTCGTCACGTCCCGGATGGCGAGTAATGAAAATGGGCAACCGATTTTTTTGCTACCAGCTTTCCTAACTGTTGCTTTACTACGGTGCTCACCACTACGGTCGCACACAAGCCATACCATCCCAGTAGTACCGCCAATATTTTTTGATCGGCGGGTAATAATTACGTAACCATACTCCTTTCCTGTTTCTTTTACCCAATTCTTCAAATCAGTTAGAGACATGAAACGCTAAAAAAGTTACGTTAATAATAATAATAATAATAATAATAATAATAATAATAATAATAATAATAATAATAATAATAATAATAATAATTATTATTATTACAATATATAATTGAAACTCATACTTCAGGGACTAATATGGTCATTATTGAAACTATTTTAACTGAATGGTTTAACCAGGTTAACTTTCATATAAAGATTTCTTCTTTAAACACTAACTCAGTTAGCATACTTAACTGAACAGTACATGGACCATTTGTATCAATTTTCAAAACTTCAGGGACCATTTGTGTCAATTTTAAAAACTTCAGGGACCATTTGTGACAATTTTTGAAACTTCAGGGACTATTTTTGTAAAATTTGAAACTTCAGGGACCAAAGTGTAAATATATAAAAATCGGTAAAAAGGGGGTCTTCTTTAAAGAACCGGCCCTTGTAAGGATCAAACTCGTGACCTCTGGTTTAGAACCGCAACGCCTTAACCAGTTTATCCTCCTACGAGTAGCTGTTAGAATATGAAACTTAATTCCTTATATACACTAGTTAGGATTAATATAATTATTAATTAAATTCAGAAAAAAAAAGGGTTACCTTAAACGAACCGGACAAGGACGGGACTCGAACCCGCGCCTTCCCGCAAACAAAACAACGCACAAACCAACTGGGCTACCAGTTTAGATGTGTTAGAATATGAATTTTTATTATATTAAATTATTTAGATAAACTTATTTATTGTTATTTTAACCACTTTAATTCATTTTATTTATTTAAAATGATTCCAAGGCCATAATAATTATTTTAAATCAGTGATATTCAAGTTAAATAATTAAATTGAAATATAGTTTTTAACAATAATAATAATTATAATTATAATATTTTTAACAATAATAATAATAATAATATTAATAATAATAATAATAACAATAATAATAATAATAATAACAATAATAACAATTATAATTATAATTATAGTATTTTAACAATAATAACAATAATAATAATAATAAATATAAAGTTTTTAACAATAATAATAATAATAATAATTTTAATGTGATACCTCATTTATTTGAAACGGATTGCCCGGGGTAGATGGTTCATAAAGTGATGTGTTACGGGGCTCATAACCATATCCACCATGTTCTTCGTATCCACCGTAGCCTCCGTATCCACCGTATCCACTATCACCCCTAGATCTATCGTATCCACTGTATCCACCTTCACCCCCGTATCCACTGTAACCACCTTCACCCCCATATCTGTCGTATCCACTGTATCCACCTTCACCCCCGTATCCACTGTAACCACCTTCACCCCCGTATCCACCTTCACCACCGTATCCACTGTAACTTCCGTATCCACCTTCATCCCCGTATACCCCGTAACCCGGATAAAATTGCTGCGTCGGGTAATATGGCTCATCAACAAGTGCATTCTCAGCACCGTATCCACTTTGTTGCACGTACGAAGATTCATACCCGTATCCGTAATCTGGATACACTTGATGCGCCAGGTAATTTGGTTCATCAACAGGTGGAGTGGGAGTCTTGTTCAAGTCTAGCAACTGTGTTTTTTGATCAACAGGGACTCCAGACACAACCTCCTCCTCGTCATTGGTAGCATTTGCTCCCCATGTGTCGTTAGAATAGCGATTATCGAAATAATTATCGTTCCAAAATGATGACATTTTAACAAGATTGAACAAAAAAACTGAACAAATAATTTTGGTTTAGTGTGTAAATTGTTTACCGAAGAAGAAGATGAAAAAGAAAGCAGAGGAGATTGAATTCGAATTGTGAACATATATGAATGAATGGATAAATAGACTTTCATGTGACACTTCAATAGGCAGCGTATTGCTTTCTACTCTCCGTATTACTTTATTCACGTGCCTGGACCATATCGTATCGGTGTCAAATCAGTCTGACATACGTTGCGTATTGACCACTACGCAGCGTATAGGGTTACCTCTATACGCTGCGTATTGATCAATACGCACCCTATGTCAGACTGATTTGACATGGTACTAGGTTTGACTGTCTGGTCGTGTACCTACCCCTTACATACGCTGCGTATTGGCCTCTACGCAGCGTAATGAGCTAACCCTATACGCTGCGTATTGGTCAATACGCAGCGTATGCAAACCCTAAGTGTGCAGATAGCCTGCCATGATGTGCAGATAGTGAGAGCCTTGATTATTTATAATGGTGCATTCATGTGAGATTTTCCATTTTAACCCCTCATTTTTACACTATTTATCTATTAATTACGCTTCTGGCCCTTTTATTTAGTATGTTTGCTAAGACTAAAAAATTATGTAGTTGTGCATATCTGCTTATGATATACTTCAAACAACACATATTTACATTAGTTTTCACAATACATTGTCGTGTATCTCTATGTCACATTTCAGGGAATAAGGTTTGAAGCATTCATCCACGTACATATACGAATTACATGGGTGGGTGGGATTTTGGGTTTCAAGCTTCAATCACATGCAAGAAAAGCTCATCATAGGATATTTGTTTTACTGCTTAAAACCCACATAAATACATACTCATGCTACGTAAATAAAGAATAATACCAACCAACTACCTGATTCAATCAACAATACTTAAGCCATGACCTGTTTCAGACCCGTATCCATGACCCGAACCGAACCCGTCAAGATTATCCTACATTTACCCCCATAATCTTGACGTTGGCTTCTTCTCCTTAACTGAAACACACAGGTTTATAGCTCTCTTGCTTGATCGGTTCACACAGATCCGACTCTATTTTTACTATTGATTCTTGCTCAATCACTTGCTAACTTCATCTTCGCTGTTTTTTTTTACTCACCCATTTTGGTAGCCCTACACATCCTTCACTCAGTACGGTTTGTTACCAATTCCACACCTAAACAACATCTCGTTCAACTCTTGAATCCCACCGGTAAGCCGGTTCCGATCACCTCACAACGCTCTGTTTTTCTTGACTATAACTAGAGGTGCTTGCTACTTGCTTCCATTTTTTTACGGCCCATATTTTCCTTTGTGACTTGAATGGTGACTTCAAAATTCAGATTTGAAATTGAACTATAACTCAATACTTATCCAACAATTATGAAACCACCATTTTCAATATTAAAATGTAGTTCATAATATTATTCCAAACAAAGAAAACCGACATTCGCTTGTCTCTTTTTCCTAATCTGATGGTTGTTAGATATGTAAACTTAATTATGTTAGTATTTATTATGCAAACTTATATGTCCGTGATGCGGGCCCAAGTGTGGAAGAGCGGGCCATCTTGTATTTGGAGGCCCAGGATCGTGTAGCAAAGGGGGCTTCACTAAAATGGCTCTAACTTGGGCTACGGGGATCCGTTTTGGGCGTGCGACCAGGCGAAACGAACGTAAGAACGAGCTCCATCTTGCTGCAAATGCTATGGCGGTTTGGGTCATCGTCCGCGCCAAAAAAATGCTTATTTCTATTAGTTATTTGCATTTTTATGTTTTTTGGACTATTTTGGGCATTTTGTGTTAGGCCGTTTGTTTGGCCCGTTATCTTTTTTAGGCCCATTTCGAATTTCTGTTCTTATTTATCTGTCCCTTTAGTAATTGAAACAATCAGACTTGAATTTTAAGAAAACTGAATTTTCACTTCAGATTCCATGGCCTTTGGGTTGCAATTTGGGGGTTGGGGAAGAACTACACGGGTATTCTTAGAATCAACGTGTTCGATCTTCATTATCGTACTGCGCACTACATCAGTCTGATATGTATTATAACTTATGAACGATGAGATAAGCGGGTGGGATATTCAAACTTCCTATGGCAGTTATTCCCGCCACACAATAACCGCCAAATCTCAGGTATAAATATGTAATGACCGGCATCAAGATCCGGTACCAAGACATTCTGAATATTCTGTTCGAATTGTCCATCTTTCTTCCATTTTTTCCCTCAATTCATTCATTTCACTGTTTCTGCATATTTTGTTCTTGTTCCATCATGAATTCCAATCAAAACAGTCCTCTTAATTCCGCTGCAAACGCTCTTGAATCCCAACATGAAGATGATGATAACGGCTTCTGCCAACATAGTGGCATCAAAGCCAAGGTTTCAAAGACGGCAGAAATTCATCCCACGGCAACGACGAAAAAGAGAAGAAATTCCCTTGTGTAAGGCTGTGTTATTACTGTCATCAACCCGGCCATCAGATTTACTCGTGCAAAGCGAAGGAACATGACGAAGCCACTCAATTAAACAAACAAGTGATCAACACTGGAATTCAGAGACATGAAGATGAAGTCGTCAACCGTCAAGAGATGATCATTACCCGAACGGAAGGTGCTCAGTGGGGTGATATATGGAATGTTAGTTCAATGTTTAATCATCACTTTCCCGGTAATCTAAATGTGTTTAAACGAATCAAACATTTGGTTGGGTGGAAACGAAATCTGGGGAGAATAACTTTCTGTTTATTCGGGGAATCGGGGCTGTGGAAATCAGATCCGGTAATGCAATGTTACGTATGCAAAGTGTGTTTTATGCACCGGAATTAGATCGAAATGTATTAAGCCTTGATCAGTTAAAACTACAAGGTTATACGGTTAAAAAATCCGGCGATACATGCAAGATATACCCAATGTTTTCTACACCGATCACTAATTTGGTGAATAATTTAAATGGTTTAACCAAAGAGGAAGAAATTGGTTTGAAAGTGAAACAAAGGGTGATCGATTTAAGTGCAGTGAATGATGAACACAAGGAGAATTATCTTAATTCTTACTTTAAGATCTGAATTTATCCACACAAGAACCCGATTGGAGTCAAATGATTATTCATGCTATGGAATTCCATGATTTTTCTGACTGCAAGTCACTGCTGGAAATGATGGAGGATGGAGAATTTGTGTTTAAGTATAAACATGAATTGGAGAAAAAATTCAAAGAAATGTTCACATGGTTCATCAATGTCAAACTGGGAATTACTACACGACCCATTCCACCATACACGTCTCATAACAGGAAAGTGGACTTGCTCGGTTTATACATGGTGGTTAAATGTGACGGAGGCTATAGGAATGTGTCTGATAACAATCTATGGGCTGTTGTTGCGAAGGATATGGGCTATGAATATCACCATGGTGAATTCATGAGGATTATATATGCGATGTATCTCGATGTTCTAGTTTACTATCACAAGTTCAAGACGGTGCAAGGAAGGGTGATTGATAAAGAGGTGGTTGAACAAAAGCCGGTCCGTCAGAAGTCTACCATGAAAGGAGGAAGAGTGACGGAGACGTTCAAGACGAAGAAGCCATTCAACACTATGCCTTATTTGCAGGAAATGACTGGGAAGGTGCAATGAAGATGGAGAAGAAACACCCTAGATTTGATTTCAAGCAAGCAAGGAAAGCCGTGGATGAAACTAACCGGAGTGTCCTGATGCATGCGTCTAAGCATAATCAAGTTTAGGGGGTTGTGTTAGATATGTAAACTTAATTATGTTAGTATTTATTATGCAAACTTATATGTCCGATAGGTATTATAGCTTATGAATGATGAGATAAGCGGGTGGGATATTCAAACTGCCTATGGCAGTTATTCCCGCCACAAAACAACCGCCAAATCTCAGGTATAAATATGTAATGACCGGCATCAAGATCGGGTACCAAGACATTCTGAATATTCTATTCGAATTGTCCATCTTTCTTCCATTGTTTCCCTCCATTCGTTCATTTCACTATTTCTGCATATTTTGTTCTTGTTCCATCATGAATACCAATCAAAACAGTCCTCTTAATTCCGCTGCATATCCTCTTGAATCCCAACATGAAAATGATGATAATGGCTTCCGCCAACAATGGTAACCACAACTTCTTCACCTCCATGCCTTTTCAAAAATATTGCATGACAATCTATATCGACATCAAAGAATCACAGAGATTCGTTTCCACTTTTTGTTCACACATAACACATTCACGTTCATGTAGAACACCTTTTTTCATTGGTTTCCTCTTCTTAACCAAATCACACAAAATCGTTCTTCAACGAAACACGCAGATTCTTTTTGTGGCTCTCAGGGGACCTTTTCACCACTCTGATAAAACTCTTTCAAATCACACAGATCACCACTCTTCCCGGTTCACCCAGAACCCTTTTCTTGTGTAGATTTCGTCTCCTCTCCGATCACACATCTCGGTACTTCTTCGTTCACATAGAACAATCTTGAACAAACAGATCTTCTTCTTTGTTTTATCTTCCCGGCACACTCGGAACCGTGTTCGGTTCACTCAGAACCTGTACTATGGCTCAGTCAGAACCCGCTCCTTCTTCTTTTCTTTGAACTTCTACAACCACTCATGAACTTAACCTTCTTGGTTACTAACACCACTATTCTCTACTTCTCAGCCCCACGGTCTAATGGACCGCTCCCTCTTCTCCGAAAGTCGACTCCCAAACCTGCTCACGTTTCTCAACTTCACGAATCCCATGATACGAGCCTATAGCTCTCAAATCAATTGTTGGGTTTCAAGCTTCAATCACACACAAGAAAAACTCACCAAAGAAGATTCGTTTTACTGCTTAAAACGCAATTTCATTAATTGCTAAACATCACATATAAATACATACTCATGGTACGTAAATAAACGAACATACCAACCAACTATTTCATTAATCCATAAAACTTAAGCCATGACCTAGCCCACTACTTTACCATTAATTAAACACATAAAACATGTGACTAAATACACTAACCCCTACCCGTTTCAGACCCGTATCCATGAACCGAACCAAAGCCGTCAAGATTATCCAACATGGGATAGCCACTCTCATCACACGATGATGCATGTGCTTCAAAATCACATTGAAATATGTGATTCGTTGGGCATGTGGGCTAAGTAGAGTTAGTGAGACTTTATTCTAGCAACTATTATAACAAATACGTGTGAATTCTCGGATGCTTCATAAATCTTAAGAATTCAACTTTAAGATACTCAAGATTCTTGCTTTCATCTTAGGGAGAAGGGTTAGGGGCTTGCATAACCAAGTTTGAAGCATTTCCATATAATTAAGATTTTTTAGTACATTTTAATAGGCGAGTAATATGCTCATGTGTGCTTTAACATGGCATTAATCTAATCTTAGATGTTCTTTCAAAAATATGACAACGCTTAATCGTGTTTAACAAATGCTTTCCCTTACAAAAAAAAAAAAAAATTGATCTTAATTTATATAAAAATGTGTAATAAAAATAAAATGTCCTAATTTGAAGATATGATATATGATCACATATCTTTAATAATTTTGAAAACATTCTAGCAATTATTTAGATTCTTCATAGATTTTAAGATTTCATTTTAGATCTCGTCTCGTCTTTAGAGTGACAACGGATAAAGATTACAAAGCCAAGTTTGGCGCTTTCACTTTTGTTTAGATAACGGGATTCATATTTACAAGAAGGAAATACAATCATGATGTGTTATACGTTTCGAAAGAAATGCATGTGTAAAATCAATATGTTCTTAAAAAGAAACTAATAACACTTCATTTGAAGTTCCTTATGAAAAATGAGCATCACTTATTGTACACATGAAGTTTTTAAAGGGTTTGAGTAGTAATTAAGTATATCCATTAAACCTATTCTCATTTTTCATATCACATAGTCATCTACCTCTATGTCACTTTTAAACAACTTCACTAAAACACACATCCACGTATATAAGGGAGCACATTGTTGTGACAACTGCTTCTTCCACACATGCTTTTTTCCAACTCACATAGAAATATGTACCTTGTTGAGTAGTAATATAACACGTGCTAGATGGAAACTGAGGTACTTTACTGTTGTCACAACCATGAAATTTAGAAGTGCACAAGCAATTTCTTAAATTCTTCATAGATTTTGTGGTACATTTTAATAGGAGAGTAATAAGTTCATGATGTGCTTTGACATTGTGATAATATAATCAATGATGTTATTGCAAAAATATGACAACAAACGTGTACATTTTAACAATTTAATTTGTTATAGAAATGTGTACAAAAAAATATAATGTCTTAATTTGAAGATATAATTTATGATCACATATCTTTAAGAGTGATAACGTGTAAAGATTGCATAGCCACGTTTGGAACCTTTTGCTTTTTTTATAGATTTGGAGGTACATTTTGCATGAAGGTAATATATATGTTTGTGATGTGTTTGAAAGTTTGGATGAATTGAGAGGATTTGAGAGTGATTTGAGGGAATGTAAAAGTGTTAAGGTAGTGTGGAAGACTTGTATTTCTAGTGTGGAGGTTAGGGTTAGGCTTTAAAGTGGGTTAGTAGGGTGTTTAAGGCAATTTGGTGGGAGCTAGATGTGAGAAATCACGCTGATCAAAGCTGTATGCGGATTGAGTCAGCAGGCGCGTCGCGGACGGGTGTTGGGCCATTGCCGCGACTTGCGGCCGGGGTTCTCCCTGTCAACTTTCATTTTTGACAATAAAGGTCCCTATGGTTTGTTTATTTGATATTTTAAGGTATGTTAGGGTATGATTTGTATTAAGAACATATAATTAAGTATTAAATATAGGTAAAAGTATAGTTTAAGTCTTGTAAACATAAAATCAAGTATTTGTATGTTTAAAGTGTATAAAACTCATATTTACCATAGTTTGATTGTTAGATAAATTAGTTTTCATGAGAATCACGAGTATGTGTAATTATAATACATTTAAGGGTTAAACTAGTATAGAAGTATGGATTGAGTATTGAAATTGTATAACTAAGTACTTGCATATGTCAAACGTATACACTCTGGTATTTATGATAGTTGGTATTTAAAACAAGTATGTTTTTATCCAAAGATAGAAATACGAGGCCAGCTTCTAATTAAAGGAAGTTATAAAAAGCGACGTGTTACACCCTAGGTCCTTTAGCACTCACCCGGTTAAAATTTTCAGATAAGTTTAGTCATTGACTTGCATAAGAGGGTAGCTGTGTAATTTTACTTATATGTTTATAAATTAACAATATATATATATATATATATACACACACAGCAAAACCCATCTCTCTTTCTCTCAGCTATCCCCAACCCTCCCAACAACCTCCACCGCCGCTAAATCCCGCCGCCACCACCATATCCAGCAACCACCAATTCGAGCCTACCACCACTAGATCCAGCCTGCACAATCACACATCTCTAAGTAACCCTAAACCCTAGATCCATCGAATTGAACATGATTCGATCAAAGTTTGTAAGAATCACCATAGGGCTTTTGAGTTTTGATAATGAAGAAGAAGATAATGAGTATTTGAATGTGGCGAGTGTGTGTTAATAATGGGGAAGAAGACAGTGTAAAAAGACTTTAATGCCCTCACATGTTGTGCACATAACCAAGCTTAACGTTTAAAATAAACTGGGTTAGTTCTAAAGGACCTATGGTGTAATGTATTTTTTAAATAAAGGATTGCAGGTGTGATTATTGAAGTTAAAGAATATCCATTGCAATCCAATGCAAATATAAAGACCCAAAGAGTAATTTACCCATTATTTTTTATCACTTTTGTTTGCACCATTACATAAGTACATCTTTCTAAATTACAAGTTTACACAATTTAGAAAGCAAAATTAACTGGTACGTTTTTTTTATCACATTGGTTTAGACCACCGAACTTATACCAACGGAATTCATTTCCTGTCTTTTGTCTTCACTGTCACACCCCGACCGATGACGGAAACTTCGGGGCGCAGCACTGAGCGAAACAGATTGTCCGGGAGAAATCCATAACAACTGAATTACCGGATAGTTAATATTATGTCCCATACCATAACCCATCAAGTAAACTAATTATTACAGACATAGATATCTCAAAGACAAATAACATGTTCCGACAACTCAGATTCAAAATAAATAAATTGTTTTTGTTTATTTCTAGACTCCTTCCTAACACGATTCCATCAAATAGCAAGCAAGCATCCTAAGCACCTGTCACATACGTTAAAATAAAGGTCAATACACATAGTGTAAAGGTGAGCATACAAGTTTAAATAATATAATAGAGTTTGAAAATCGTTTACGCATAACCAGCATGTAACAAAGTGAAGACTAGTAGGTTATCAATAGAGAAATATGCACAGATGCGACTGCGAGTTGTAGAATGCGCAACACATATCCCCACTGGGACACATGAAGTAAAGCCCTTAATGTTGGTACACTTTATGTGGACGCGACTCGGTTCGATTCGAGTTGGTTAGGTTCGGCTCAAGTCCGACGTCGCGACATTCCTCCGTCGTGCGCCCCGGAGGTCGACACGCGAAGCACGGAGAGCCGCGAACCATTTCCCGTTGACACATCACCATGACATCACCATGATGATGTCATGTGTATTTAATCATTCCATGCAACTATGAATTACCACGTGAAGTTATCTTTAAATGAATTAATTGTTGGCTAAAGAAACATTATTCAATTGATGTAGAACCAGTTTTACAAGGTTGACCAAGAATCTTATGGATTGCATGTGACGATGACTTTCTGCAACAAAGACTTCTTGTGATGAAGTCTCAACATGACGAAGATTAAAGTTGATGAAGACTACTTTGGACGAAGTCTTCACTCAACAAAGACTCTATTGACGAACCATCATGCATTGGACGAAGATTGTATGACGAACCTTCATTGTTTGTCCACTTGATGAAGTTGACAAAGACTTTCCAATGAAGACCTATAGGCGACGAAGATTGATAGTTCATCATATTTGAATGTTCGCTAGAAGGTTCGTGGCCCAAATGTAAGGTTTGTCGGACTTGTGGATAAGGTTGGTTATAAAAGGTAGCCTGACAAACAGATAAGGTTAGAGAACACAGTGAGAGAGAATACACTGTAAAACACACACACACTTAGAGTTTATAAGGAGATCTTGTAAACATTGCTTTGTAACCGTCGTACGTATTAATACATTTGAGTGTTAAACGTTGAATCTTTGTGTTGTGTTTATCTTTGGCTCGGTTTGTATCGTAACGTGGATTCCGCTCTCGTTACGGTATTCAAAACAAGATCTGGTAGTTGTCCAGAGATCCGCAAAAATGGACCTACAATTGGTGTTAGAGCGTAAGGCTCCATTTCTTGTTGAAAACCGAGTTACCAGTGTCATTTTCGAGTGGTTTTTGAGTGTGTTTTTGTATAAAAACTTTAAAACCCAGTTGTTTTTCAGGAAATTCTTGTTTTGAAGCTGGAAAATCTGATGTTATTTGGCATTGTTTTGCTTAAAACATGTTTAAAAGGGTTGGAGATTATCATAGGTACAAGTTATTGTGAGTTTCGACGTAAAAAATTTGTGTTCGAAATTTTTTTCGGTGCCAGAAAACTCATTGTGTTCATCAGAAAGTTCTTAGTGTTCTTTATATATTCAAAGTGGTCTTCAAACTGTTATTAAATATTGTTTGAGTTTGATCTATATGTGAATTTAAATATTGTGTTGTTGAGTATAATATATTTGTTTGACTTTTGTGTACAAGATGATAATGGTAGTTGTTGAACAGTGACAGTGTGTTGTTTGAATTATTTGACATACAAATGATGACTTGTTGACTATAAGGTTCAAAAAAAGATTGTGTGTTTGAAAATTGTGACTTTAGAAACTTGTGTTAGACAAATTTTTTTTTTTTGAAAAATATCTTGTCTGCCAACTTGCCAACTTGTGTCAAAGATTAGATTCTTTTTGGAATATATCTTAACAATTGGTCCTTTTTGTCAACGAAGAATCAAGTTTCGTCACAAAATTCTTCGTCGCCCATACTCGTCACATTTAAACAGAAGCTTTCAAAAACATACGTAACAGTTTGCAAAGATGTTTCCAGTATCCAATACAAACCCTATCTTTTTCCAACACAAGTTGCTACGCTAAAGCCTAAATTCGATCCAAGTGCATGGTTTCCTAAACCACAGGATGCTACTCCTCAACCCCGATTAGATCCAAGTACCTATTTCGGTCTACCAAAGCTGCTGCATCTCTAGCTACTGCACCTCAACCCAAATTCGACCCAAGTGCTTGTTTACCTCGACTTCAAGTTGCTACTCCTCAACCCCGATTAGATCCAAGTACCTATTTCGGTCTACCACAAGCTGCTGCACCTCAACCCAAATTCGACCCAAGTGCTTGGTTACCTCAACCTCAAGTTGCTACTCATCAACCCCCCCCCCCCCCCCCCCCCCGCGATTAGATCCAAGTACCTATTTCGGTCTACCACAAGCTGCTGCATCTCAAGCTGCTGCACCTCAACCCAAATTTGACCCAAGTGTTTGGTTACCTCAACCTCAAGTTGCTACTCCTCAACCCCAATTTGATCCCTACTGCTTGGTTACCTAAAACTCAAGCCCAACCTCAAAAAGGCAACCAAAATCCTTTCAGAAATCAAACAAGTACATCCACGTCCAACTCAAATCAAACTGATGAAGGGTGTGATTGGTCAGTACAATGTGGAAGTGGAGGTCAAGGAGGAACTGTGTTTTATGCTTAAATTGTCAAGAATGCCAATGATGGTGAATCTTCAGTAAATGATGATAGTTCAGGATATAGTGGAGTACTAATGAAGATGGCTCAAGTGTGAGTGATTACAGTTTGTCGAATGGTGCCAAGGAGATGAAATGTCAAAAATCTGACTTGATCAAGAAAGCTGCTGCTTCATCGAGTGACTCGGAGAAGTTCTTATCCGAAGATGGATCTTTCTCTTGCCAGAATGACACTACGGATAGTGTCGCAGCTTCTACAAGTCAGGTAAAATCTGAAACTCCTAGCATATGTAGTGATTGTGCTGATATGAAACATGAATGTGCTAAATTAAAACATGAATCTGAAACGATTCATAGTCACAATCAAAGTTTAGTTATTGAACTGTCAAAATGTAAGGAGGCAAACATGGCCTTGGCTCGCAATGAAAAGGATTTCAAATCAATCATTGAAACCTTAAAGAAAAGTGTTTCCGAAGTGTCTAAAACTGTTCTTGGCAAACAAATTGGTATTAATAACTACATTAATATTATTGAGGAAACAAAGAAGGAGCTAGCAATGGCTAACTGTGAGTATGAAGCGGTCAAGCTCAAATTGGATAGTTATTCTAACTCCCGATATGTGCTTGATCACATCATTGAAGTTCAACAACTAAAAGGGAATGTGAAAAGCGTTGGTTATAATTCGTGTCCGCCACCGTTGAGACACAATCATACCAAGATGCCCGATCATGAGGAAATGCCTCGGTTTGAACCAACTGTACCTCTTAATTATGAGGAGTTTACAGCTGGAATAGGGTTCAAATCTGACAGTTCCTCGAAGGGCTCATCTGAAAGTTCAGAAAAGTCATCTGTTGTTCCAGAACAAAGTCCTCCAAATGTTGAGGATTGTGATAGTTTGGATGATGAGTCGGATGAGGACAAAACTAAGCAGTCAGAGACGGTTACAAAAGAGGAGAATATACCTCTCGAAAATCACATTCTTTGTGATCCTTCCACAAAACCGTTTGTGACTGCTACATTCAAATCTGTTGAATTTTCATCTACGAGTTGTGAAAGCGTAATCTTGCTTTACACGTTTTGATAAAATATATGTTCAGACAAGGATTTCCCAATCAAAAATGTCAATCAATCCTTGATTGATAATGTTTTCGAGGATTCTACTAGTAAGTTTTTGGGAAAGTCGAGCCCAAGAGTTGTAATAACTCAGTGTTCTCCTATTCCGAAGTTAGAAAGAAATATGGAAATCAAAAATTACAAACACAAAACAATCAACGAAAGCAAAATCACGCTAAACAAGAAAAGGGAAAAGGCAAACAAAGCCAAAACAAGAAGAAGATTTAGGCGGTAAACTTCACGAAATCCTGAGGTACTGATAAAATTGAAACTTTCGAAAACAAATCCAACATGGATTTTGTTAAACAAAGTAAGATTTTGAAAAGAAACAGTCAAAACAATTACACACAGCACACAAACGGTTGTGATGTAGGACCAAGTACCTCAAGATCACGAAGTTCATCATCAAGCTCTTACAGTTATGATACTCCGAGGTTTGTTGAGTGGAGATCATGCTTTGAATGCTGTGAGTATGGACACATTGTCAAGAACTGTCCATATCTCACCAAAGGAAAGGCAAAAGTTGATGCCCCACGTGGTAACCGTTACCATAAAAGATTTGTTTCACCAAAACAAGACCCTCGTCTTGTTAAACAATGAGAAGTGAAACAGAAAAAGAAACAAAGAAAATAAGTTGCAAAGGTTTTAAAACTAGAGGTTTTTCAAACAAAATCTGTTAAATCGGATGTTAAGCATGAAAAAAAAAACAGATTTAGAAACCAAAATCGGTAACTGTTTCAGGGAGAGCTCAATTTATTCCAAATCATCGCGAAGTTGAGATAACTTTCGTTGATGAACATGGACGACCCAAGTCAATGAAGGCTTGGTCCCCCTCTCCAACTAATCTCTGAGTGAGTGTGTAGGATGTTCCAGGAGGAACTATTGATAGTCTTAGGATTGTTGATACAGGGGAGTCCATGCACAAGATCGGTGTCATAAGGCTCCGAAACATTATTACATCTAGGAGTTATTGCCTTTGATGGGGAGAAGAAACAGAAAAGAAGACAAAAATGTTTGATGAAAGAGACTGAAAACTTCGACAAAATGAAAATCATACCAAAGTTTGATTGTTAAAGACTTTAATCGGGTCCCCGGGATAGATTCAAGTAAATTGTATGCACCTGCAGCACGTGTGAAGTTTAAAGTCTACTAGATGAACGTGCAGTGTACATTTAAAAAAAAAAATTCTTCGCGGTGTGATTTAAGAAAATGTGTTTGTTGAACAAACCAACTGGGTGTGCGGATGCCTTGGTGTGGATTGAACAACCGCACACTAATTCTCAAAGAGAAAGACAAAGACCTTCGTTGGTGCAAATGTGGAAGACCAGCCAGACCAGACCTGGAGGTTTCTGATCTTGTTGCTGTGAAGAGATTTCTTGATTAATTGAAGTAGCTACAAAATTGACCTTGAAATCCACACCTGGTGGATATCCAGGATATGGTTTTGAATTTCTAATATCTCCTATACTTGTCTATATTTAAGCTGCTTTATGAATTATTATCCTCTCGTACAGCACTCTTTGACCTGACACGTTGAACTCGAATATCACCTCACACGTGATTGTTTCACTATGAAAATCGTCAATGTTGTCATGGTCCACACCGATGACCAAAGTGCCAACTCATTTTTCAAAAATTTGATAAATCATTTCTGATTAACTTAATTTTGGTAAACGGCATTGAGGTAAAACATGAGTTAACCAACATCGGGAAATCGTTTTTGTGAATATTTTTCTATAGAAAATCCAAAAAGATGTCTTTCAAAGTTTAAATTTACTTTTTGAATTTTAGGGGGAGTAAATCGAAATCCGAAAAATTCAAAAACGATGCAAAATGCCAAAAAGGACAAAAACAATAGAAAACAAAAATGAGTTTCTTTGCGAGAAAAAGAGAAAATGATAGTACATCAGTGGTCTGTCGAATCCTCTTTGAACCTAAAATGAAAAATGATAAGCAGCTCTATATAAGATGTATCGGTAGGCTCACAATCATTTTAAGGTGTGCAGGGTGATATAAACTTAAATCGACTAAAGACCAGGTGGGAACCACACATTGGCATATGGTCTTAGTACCGAAATTTCGTTTGAGAGATTGCCGAGTTTCTGAGATATGTGGTCTTTATGCTGTTTATCATCTGCGTTTCATGGGTGTTTCTTTTACTGAGAAATTAACGGAGACGAAGTCTAGATCTTCCATGATACCATACATACGTGTACATATTGCATACGACCTCAATAAGTGATGAACAATCACATGTCCAAACAAAATAAATGATAATATATCACAGATTCTTTGGGGGAGTCAAGTTCGTCTCTTTGTTGTACATTAGTACTGACCTGTTCACGGACTTGCTCCTGTGCCCACATGCATCTGAAAATCAAGTACCTCATCAATAAGTGATTCTATCACATAGGGCTTGTTTTCAATCACATAAGTGAGTTTCTCACATCTTTTTATACGGTCAAACAGATGATAAATGGTATACTCACCGGTAAAATGAACTCTCGGACATACCTTGATACGGGAATGTGTCGTGTGTGGATGAACACCGGTCGGTAAGTATAAATCATACCTTAATGTATCCCCTCGCCATGATTACATCTGATAAGTTGAGCTTATGTGGATAACAATACCGATAATCGATATAGGATGTTTATCTAATTATTAACAAAATGAACGACAAGAGAGTTTTGGCGTGACCATACACTTATATGATTCTCTTACCCTCGAAACTCACAAAAAGATTGTTTGTAAATATTTATT